>NC_056736.1:185101194-185185369 GCF_019279795.1 Protopterus annectens | reverse complement strand
GGAATACATTTACATTTGTACAATACTGTCAGGGGCTTTTTAGTGCTTATTTACAAAAAAAAAAGGTTGTTGTAGGGCTCGAACCCTGCCTGCCTACTCTTAGGGCGGCTACTCTACCGCTAAGCTATTATTTCTTGGCTTACTTTGCATATTTAGTTCTTATATCCTTTTCCACTGACTGCTAACTGTGATTGCGCTAGTAGCACACCAAGCACACAGTAGCAAACATTTACGGGTTTAAAAAAAAAAAGGTTTTAATTTACTTTTAGGACATCTCTTCACTTTATACACTGATGGCCAGTCGGGGCATGTGTTGTATAGTGTGTTTATTCACATTTTCATGGCCTCTCTCGTGGCTGTTTACTTTCAGCCATTCTAGTCTTCCGGGCGTGTCCACTTGCAGAGCTTAGCCTACAGACACTTCACTCTTACACGGACCGTGTAAGAGTTACTAGTGTGATTCAGCATGCCTCATGCACCTCATGCATATGCATGACATGCTGACATCACACAGTTTAACTGCAGCCTCCGTGTAAGAGTTATAACTCTTACACGGAGGCTTCCTGAATCTGGCCCTATATCACCCTATATTTTTGTTTTAGTTTTTTATTATTATTATTGTTATTATGTTGTTTCTGTCTTTCTTTCTTGTGATTGACTTTCATGTATTTGTCAGTAGGTAACTGTATGTACATTTTTTGAGAATATTTTCATTATTCATTAGTTTTACTTGGTGGGTTATAAGGTTACGGCTATAGTATTTAATCTAGGTAGAATTCTTATGCATATATCTTTTTTTCCTGGGGGGAGATGATGATATGCCTGTGACATTTACGTGTATTTATTGCTTTCCATTATTGATAAGGTTATAGGGTTGTTGTCACATATGGCTGTGTGTGCATTTTGTGGATGCACATGGTGATGCCTTCAGTGTGCATTTTGTTTTGTGGTTTGGAATTAAAACCTAAACCTAAAACAAATTCATATAATGCAGTTAATCAAATGACCAAAGAGATAAAAGCTTTGTACAGAATTTTTTTTTTTATAAATGTTAGTCTAAACATCCACTAACAATTCTTTGTCTAGGACAATCTATACACTTGATGTTAGAGAGGTAGAAAAAGTGGAGCACAACAGCTGTTGTAGAGCAGAAAATAAATAATCTAAATGTATAAAATAAAATAAAATAAAATAAAATATAAATAAAACTAAGATCCTATATGGAGAAAGCTGATGATTGGACTATAGCTGGATGAAAGTGGAGGGATATACAAATCACTTCTGAATATTAAGTGGAGGGATATACAAATCACTTCTGAATATTCACAGCATGAAGGCTCTGGCTAGAAAACTTCATGAGTTTGTGTCAAGAATAATTACATCAATGTCCTGTAAAACTGCTCCAGTATCTTCAAAAATGCTAACTGAACTGAATATTCAAGACAAATTCAAATTAAATTAAACCAATCATCTACAGCCCCGTTTTCCCATTTCTGCACATGAGTTTGGGATGTCACTTCAACAGTGACAATCATCTAGAGCCAAGGATTACACCATGGGGTGGCTAGCCCTGGTATGGTAGTGCTTTCACACCACACAGTCACACCTATAGCCAAATTAGAGTGTCCAATCCACCTACTGCATGTCTTTGGAATGTGAAAGGAAACCAGAGCACCCAGAAGAAACCCAGGCAAACACAGGGAAGACATGCAATCTCCACACAAAAGACATCCCACTTGAGAATCAAACCAGGGAACCTCTTTCTTTGAGATGACAGCAATATCCACTGTGCCACTGTAATAATGGTGGCAAACTGTGCACTGTCCAGCCAAAGATATTTGATTGAGACTCTTCCTAATCCAGGTGAGACTGTTTTGCCTAGTGACTGTAATACTACTAATGCTAGTCATAGTAGTTTGACTCATAGTTTTCCTTTTACAGGTGCCAATTTGTCTTATTTCACTTACTGTGCTCCACATAATACCCGAACAGAATGTGAGATCAGATAACCGAATCAATACCAGATTAACAATTATGCAATGGACTGATAAGCTGACGTACAATTTTCTTAGTAAACATATATCTTTTTCTCAATATTTATCTCAAGTGCTTTTTGAAAAAAAAAATACATTAATTGTATTTGCAATTGCAGCAATAGGCTTTGACAGGATAACTCTAGTGTGATGAATGTAAGGTATATCAGTAACGTATCACTGTATTTCTTAATTTTGAAAAGACAAGTCTCTCTCACTCTCTCTCACTCTCTCTCTCTCTCTCTCTCTTTCTTTCAAGGTGGGGGACTATGACTTGCTAAACTAAAGCTGCTAGAGTGTCTGTATATATTGTGAATGTGTACAGATAGCCATTGCAACTTTAAGACTATGGTATAGCAATACTATTTTAAGGGTTAATGAGTACCACAATGCATTCAATTTACACCCTTTAACCAGTGAGTCTGAGATGGCTGAAGTGCTAAAATCTTTGCTATACAGTTGCCATTGTGTACAAGAAAAAAAAAAGACTGGCTATTTTTAAAAATGCTGATGAATCTTGATACTTCTGAGTCTGCCATGAGCTATTTCAGGATAGATGGTCAATGGTGAAAATCATGTCAAAGTTCTTTCTTGGTGTAAACTTAAAATGTTGGAACCATGCCCAGATAATTAATGTATTAGAAACATTACTATTATTTCCTCAGTAATTTGTAAGTCATGTTGACTACATTATTAATGAGAATGCTAGCATTAATAAACGATCACCATATTCAAGAAACCAAACACATTACAGACATCGGTTAGCTTTGCATTTTCTGCCTCTAAATTTCCTAAATTTATATTTGTCCTGACTTGTGGTACTTTTTTAAAATGCTGACATTAGATGTCTGTCAAAGGACACATAATAATGAATCCTTGATGCATCTCAGAAAATATTGTAGTACGCTGTGTTCTTTCCCTTCACAGACTGACAAGTTGTTTGTTATTGTTACACATTTTATCTACATGGAACATATAGTTCATCTTTATAAAGAAAACAAAATGTTTATGCTTGCACATCTTACTTGATGCTGGCTGCTTCCTACCTACCCCAACTACCAGCTAGCTTAATCTGCGCTAAATATGCATTACAGCATTGTAATTATCATTGTCCATTACAGTGATGTACACTATTCACCTATCCATTCGGCTGAGAGGTTAACTTTACATTGGGGTACATTATCAAAGCAAAATAGGTTTACATGTCTTTATTTTGTCTACTAATACAATAGGAGTATCAGAAAAGAAATAATTGAAGAAAGTCAGTTTAGGTAGAAGTTTGTGTTAAAATATATTTATACAATCCTGCTTTCAGCAATGAAAATATAGCCTGGGATTGTGAAACAAGCTAATGCAGCTGAGGTAAGACTCCTTCGAGTTTGTTTCATAGAACAATGCAGCCTGATAGAATTTATCAACTAACTAGGTGGGATTTTGTGGCTTAAATCTCACCCAAATAAATGACAGGATCCATGTAGAAAAAGAGATTCTCACAATTTTGTCTAAGGCTGCTGTCAAGAAAACAGGCAAGGAAGTAACACGCATGCTTCTAAGCATGTGAACACCCTCTGCTTTGAGACACTACATGAACACATGCAAGCCACACTAAACGGTAATGGCTAAATCTATCTTTTGGACATTAAAATGGGAGGAAATGTGTATATAGGAATCTAAGGGAGTAGCAAGAAGTAGAACGTGCACAAGGGAAACAGGGAAGGTAAGAATAGGAATGTAGAGGAGGTGGAACAATAGATAGATAGATAGATAGATAGATAGATAGATAGATAGATAGATAGATAGATAGATAGATACAGCGATAGAAAGTTTTTTTTGAGAAAGAAACAATATGGAATAATTTAAGGGTATGACAAGGAATGGAAAGTATGTAAGACTTAGAAGAAGCAAAAGGGATACACAAACATAAAACAGAGACAGTCTCTTATAGGGAAGGTAGTGATGTAGGGCAGTGGAATTATAAACAGACAAATGGAGGAGAGTGATAATGGTGAGGATTGGAAAACATACAGAGGATGAAGGGGACATACAAGGAAGGGGTACACCAAGATGGGGACAAGTTGGTAATACCCTTCTGTATTGCACTGTCTGACAGAAACATGGGAAGAGGTCTGTAAGCATCTTGACCACCCACACTACTTGGCTCGCCAAAGTGATGAAAGCAGAGACCGGTAGTAGTGTAATTCTACAAACTGCAGTAGGACTCTCTGCAGGCAGTCAGTGTGAGCTTCTACATGCTAATCAGTAACTCCCCCATAATCTCCACTAACCCACTGTGTGTAACAAGCTATGCACCCCTACAGACCTAGCTGAGGGAACAAGGGTGCTCTCCTCTGATCATCAATGATTATAGGATGCTTGAGAGAAAATCTATCTGCTGCCCCACCACACTTCATTGCCTGTAGAGCCTATCCATTCTCTGCAGATACAAATAGCTTTTGTATGAGATTGTATTGTATTTTGTCGAGACCATAAGTTCAAATTTGTAGAAGTTTGAGTGTTTCAATGGAAATCTCCGTAATGGGAGGTTTCCATTTTGTTCAATGCGGTGCGATCTCGGAGTTGGTATATTTAAGTAGTGGGGGATGTGGGGGGTACAGGGGGGTCTTACAATCCTGCTTACAACAGTTTATTTTGTTTTGTTTTCTTTTTTTTGCTTTTTTATCCATAGTAGACGTTTTTTAACTTCGAAAAGGATGGTTCGAAAATTCCGTGTTCAAAGTTATTAAACTTTGACTATGTAATATAGACCCATATATACATATATATATATATATATATATATATATATATATATATATATATATATATATATATATACACACACACACACACACACACACACACACACACACACACACACACACACACACACGTATGCATAGAGAAAGAGAGAAAAACATATATATGGGTGCATGTATGTATAAGGTAGAATACAATTTAATGACAAGTCAGAAAGTACAAGTACTTACAGTGTATTTTGGGAATTTTTTCTTTGACCTCTTCTTCCTTCTGGCTAAGAAGTTCAGCATGGTGTTTGCTCAAATCAGTGTACATTTGCTGACATTGCTCAGTAGAGCAAGGATATGCAAGTGGCATCTGACACCACTCTGGCATGATAGTGTCGTACATCTAGCTTTTATGGAGGATCATCATAGAATTCCTCAGACAGTTGCTTCTGGTGGTCCCTTTACAGCAAATACTGAAATGTGTTGCCCCAGTATGGAGACCTGACAAAATCAGTGTCATTGAAATCCATTGCCATTCACTTGCCATCCAAGTTGATAGCAATCTCTCCTTTGACAACCACATTGCCAAAGTGGTTAGAAAGACCTTTTACATAGCCAATCTCATCATGAAAGGATTCACAAATAGATCAAGAGAGGTAATCGTGCCCCTTTATTCATCCTTCATCAGGCCCATCATAGAATACAATGCCCCTTTTGGGATGTACCTTACCCGACACCTGCAGCAATTAGAAAGACCCCAAAAGTACCTCACCAAGAGGATCAAGGGACTCAAACAGATGCCATATGCTGCTCAGTTAAAAAGCTCCAGCTCTACTCAGTTGCATACCACGTACTTCGAGGCGATCTATGCCTGACATATAAAGCTATGTCCAATCCAGAATTAATGGACATGCTGCACCTCAGTAAATCTAAATCCCTTAGAGCCACACGCTCGAGGGACTTGAACCTCAGCACTGAAATAAATAGAACTTGCTGGAGGGACAGATTCATAACCCAGAGGCTCCCTTCGCTCTGGAACAGAATTCAATTCATGTTAGGCAGAGCACCTCACTGAATCTCTTCAAGAAGAATCTTGATGAGTGGATGGGGGTTTGTCCCGGGGATTACTTTCTTGTCACTATTAGACAGAGGCACAGCAAACTAAACCTTAAAAAGGGCACAGTATACTCAAATCAAGGGGTGGTGTAAGCCAAACAAAATCGGGCTAGGCTTATAATTGCCCCAGGGCAGATAGCCTAGTATGAACCTATGAACCTATGAATCTATGCTTACTGTTATGACATTGCTCTGAGGGCATGCTCAGCTTTTTAATCTCTACAGCACTTGATATACTATGTACATATGTACACTGTACTGCCCATGATAGTGTGGATATGTGTGTGTGGGGAGAGGATTTATGCAGATTGTAGTCTTTGATACCCCGTGCTGGAGTGTATCTCAGAGGAAATCATCATTCACTCATAAGAGAGTGTGCTTAGAACTTTCTTGCTGTGTATGAAAGAAATGGTAAACGTATATCCAGCAGAAGCACATATGTAGGTCCCATATAGTTGTATTCCTGCTTAACACGCATATTCTTTTTCTTTTTGTTCTAAAAAAATATATATATATATATATATTTGGTTGCTCAAATCCAAAAACCAAGCAAACTATTTAAAATAGAT
This sequence comes from Protopterus annectens, assembly GCF_019279795.1. Classification (NCBI taxonomy): domain Eukaryota; kingdom Metazoa; phylum Chordata; order Ceratodontiformes; family Protopteridae; genus Protopterus; species Protopterus annectens. Next base: position 185,178,907 of record NC_056736.1, on the reverse strand, counting down.
GAGAAATGAACTATATACAATGTCCATATCAAAGAATACAAATACAAACAGTTAGTACTTCTCTAATACATTATACAATTTCTGCCAAGCAATTAATTGATGTGTTGTACTATTAGTTCTAATATTTTATGGTAGAATTTTCTTTATTACAAACTTCTTTAGCTGAAAGGATAAATTCAAAGTTAAATGAGATAGACTTAGACTTCCAATTTATTATAATGACTTTCCCTGCTATTGACAAACATTTTGGTAAACTGGTATAACTTCTGGAATTGGAACATTGAATAGAATAAGAGAAGCTGTAATTATGCAGTTATCATTCCACAATGCTTTACAAAAATATCTAAAATAAGTCCAAAAAGATGTTACCATTTTACATTTAAAGACCATGGGGGTAAGTCAATAAAGCTTACATAGAGCTACTCTCAAGGTAAGCATAGTGGTGCGGCCCAAACACTGAGTTCAGAGGCTGAGCAATCCAGGAAACAAGGCTGGGGGCCTGCACAAGCCTCCCAGCACTATTGTGGCACTGAGATGATGGCATAATGCAAATCACCTCATTTGCTGGTGAAAACCATGCAAATGAGATGAATTTGCAATCTAGCAAGCAGACAGACATCCTTGTATGAGCCATGTCTGCAGCAGTAATGTATGTGATTAGTAACCGTGTACTAGACTACAAAAATAAAAATGAGGCCATGACAACTAAAAGTAACGCATGTATTATGTTCATTAGGCATGCCAATGGGCAAAACTAAGGCATGCAAAACTATGGCCATTGGCATGCAAAAGCGTTGCAAAATGGTTAAAATCAAAAGATTTTTTTGGCAGATATGGGCTGTTTAAGTGGAGCACAGGGTCACTCAAACATGCAATCCTGCAAAAAAATAAAAGAAAAATAGTAAAAAGGCAATCTGAATGGTAAAAATCAATGTTTACATTATACTGGCCAGCATGCAGACGTATACAATGGCAGGTTATAATGGTTGCTAAGGACATGGGCTCTTGTGTAGTGCTGTAACTAGGTTAAGCGCAATTAGGTGTATGTAAATGAGTTAAGTTTACTGAATAGCAAAATGGGTCACTGTGTCCATGGGTACCTAACTGTGTAGGGGCTATGAATTGGTGTTGTAGGCAGAAGAGGCAGCTGACATGAAAAGGGGGTTTGTCATGCTTTGTGTAAGTACATTGGAGCTCTGCAGCTCCTGTTTGCACTCAGCTAAGCACAGCTAAGCAAGGGGGCATGTCTGAGGCTGCTTAGCTGTGCTTTGCTGGTTTATAAAATGCTGAGTGTTTTCATGTCCAGTGGAGAGCCCATTCTGCTCATTAATGTTTACACTAACTCCACAGGTCTGTGCAGAATGCTGTGGGGCTTAGCAGCAGAAGAAATGGGGCAAAAAGGGGGAAATAGCCTGGGAAAGCCAATCAAGCATAAATGACTGGTAAGCCCAGTTCCACTCACACTGGCCCACTCAGACCCCTCAATAATGTAGCTAGCAGGTGGAATGTCTCATAGTCAGTCAATCACACAGACTGCATCTGCAGCACACCAGTATAAAGTATGCAAACACCTTTCAATCTGATGTTTCCCACATACTCAGCACCATTGGAGTACACACTTGGGAATTTTAACTGACAAAATGATAGGGGCTGCTGCTGCTTTGCTACATCTCTATATGCTACAGACAGAGGGTGGTAATGATGATGATGCTGACAACCAGCCCAGACTGAGGAGGAAAAGAGTTTTCAGATCCAGGGTAACCTTTCATGGGCTACATGAGAAGAAGATAGTACAGTGCTACAGGGTAGACAGGGATATACTTCAGCAACTCACCAAACTCTGCCATTCTCACCTCAAACCTAGAGCCAACAGAAGGGAACCCATCTGAGTGGAAATAAAGGTATGTGTAGCCTTAAGAATACTAGCTACAAGTACTTTCCAAAGACCTCCTAGGGACATCATGGGGGTCTCACAGACATCCACATCCAGGGTACTCCACTAGTTCCTGGATGTCATGCTAACACATGCCAGTGAGCACATTTATTTTCCCACTACCCCTGAGGAGAGGACCACCAATAGGCATCTCTTCCACCATGTAGCAAACTACCCAAACGTACTGGATGCCATAGACTGCACCCATGTCCACATCAAAGCACCACCTGACAAAGAAGATATAGTCTACGTCGACCACAAGGACTATCACTCCATCAACTACCAGGTCATGTGCAATGCTCAGGTCATTATCATCAATGTGTGTTCTGGCATCCCTGGCAGTTATCATGACTCCCACATCTGGCATGCCTCACAGCTGTACCTGGCATTTGCCAGGGGGGACATCCCATACATCCATCTTGTGGGGGATGCTGGCTACACACTGGAACTGTGGATGATGACACCCATCAGAAGTGCACACACACACACACACACACACACACACACACACACACACACACACAACACTGAAGAATGCCATAATGATGCACACACACAAACTAGGAACATCGTAGATCATGTGCTTGGGATGCTCAAGTCACAGTTCCGCTGTCTTGACATATCTGGTGAAGCCCTGAAGTACTCTCCAACCACATCTACATACATGTTCATAGTATCTAACATGCTACACAATATGATACTGTGGAAACAGCTGTGGCAGAAACATCACAGGGAAGGGACACTCAGCCCCCCGTGGTTGCCAAGGTCCCCACAGGCACAGGGGTATGGAGAGGAGGAACACCCTGAGCCTCTGCCTGTAACCAGATGTAGACATGCTCAGTATGCCTTGGCCTTAGCAAAGAGGCCACATATAGCACATACACTGACACCCTAGAGTCCCAAGGACTAACATCTCTCTCCGACGTGCACACACAGTAAAAAGGATGCCACACACATCACACCACCTGTACCTTACCATGTATACGCTGTGTACTGCATGCATTGGACAGAGTCACCCTCAAGCACTGTCCTCACAACTGCCACAGGCACAAGTTAAGTCACTCTTCTTAGCAAAAAATGTATGGAAAACTATGCTGTGGTAGCATATCTATGGTATTGCTGCATGTATGCAAGGGAATGAGATAGCCTATCGGGATAGCAGTAGACAAGTGACAGCTATGTGGGACAACAGGAAATGACTGCCAAATACAGGCTAGCCCACAATATGCAGTAGTCCCCTAGGTGACAAAACTCATTGCAGTGTATGTGGGGACCTAACAAACTGAGGGGGCATAGGCCACATGCATGAATGGCAATGTTAGAGTCCCATACACACCTCTCAGCCTCTGACAAGAAGTCAGCTGTACAAAGCCATAAATAAAGGCCACAGATAAGGACAATGATGAACTATACCTTAGCAAAACTGACACAGTCATATCACAGCAGGTCTTGTAGTTGCAGTAAGTCTCTCAAGGGTAAGAAGTCTTAAACTCAAATATCTGACATTACTTTCTAACTTCTGCCTTTAATGATATGCCAGTATTTTCCAAGATAATCACAACAGAATGGTAAATAGAACCAAAATATAAAGCAAACATCTGGGCAGTCTCTGAAAATGTGTACAGTTGAGAGGTATGCCCCCAGTCCCCCAACACACCTGTGTTCCCATACAAATGCAGTAACATTTATGTCTGTAGGGTAAAAGCAGCAGTACACACATTCCCAGGGTTGCCACAATGAATTTGCTAACTTCTTCCATGTCCACAATATGCAGGGGTCAATGAGCAATATATTTGCATGGTTAACACTGTCAGGAAGTAGGCAGCACTTACTGTCAGCTGTTGTGGCTTACTGGTCTAAGTACAGTACTGTAGTTGACAGGGTCCATGTTTCAAGACTGGCCATGCCAACTATATTGCAAGGCAGCTACACGTACAGAAGGAGTTGTACACACTGTCTAGAAGTCAATATCTGTGACTACAGAAAAGCTGGACAATTATGGACAGTTCACAGCACAGACTAACATATACAGGGCCTACTAGGACATCAACTTCTTGAAAGTCAGTGTAGTGCCAGTTTATGAATGGCTGCTATCTTACATTGTAAGTACTGACAACAAGTCAGTGGGCACCATCCATACCCCTGGAATGAAAGGGTGTCACAGAAGGATCACAAGTATGTCTTGTATATCGGTTCTGATTGGTATAACTTTGCATATGCCTGCCAAACTATATGCAAAATAATAAAGGCTGATGTGAAAACATCAATGGCAGACAATGGAGAAGCAAACGTTTTACCCATAAGAAAATGCTAGCTAATACCAAACCATTCTCCCAACTGTCTATGTTTGGCAGATAAATATTAACACCCTGTCCCCGTGTGTGGGTCTGTGTCTGACTGTTATTTATGGGCCTGTCCAGATGTCAGTCTGTGACGGTTTGACAGCTCTGGCCAACATGTAGCCTTATAATGACATTGCAACACAAACAGCCTGAGGACCACAACAGATATGGGGGTGCAATGATGGATAACCTGCTAAACAGGTACACTCACAGGTGTGAAGTCCATAACCCCATGTGTGATGTTACAGCTTCCACCCCCACTCACACCACAAATCCAAATACATAACAGCAGTGACTGTGGACAAAGCCTATGACTGGATTACAGAAGGACTAAGAGACATATATTAGGGGAAGGGGAACCACTGGCCATACAAATGGAGAATGTGCACACCAGAATAAATTCAGCAGTAACGTAGGTTCGCTGCGGTGTATGGAGCCAGTAAACATCACCCACAACTACACAACACAAACCCATATATGTGGAGGTTTTCAACAAAAAGAAACCCAAACAAAGGAGACGTCACAGGTAAAAACAAATGAGAACTACACAAACCTGCACACCACATACCATGCAAATTCTGCACACCAGTGTCTCACACACACTAAGGCCTAACCATAAACCTGATATATTACTCATAGGAGACAGCATTTTGAGGCACACATATGTGCCTGTCACCAGGCTGGATAATGAGAAAGTCACAGTTACTTGTTTGTCAGGTGCAAGAATCTGCCATATCACACATGCACTCAAGTCTCTCCACAACAGGTACTGTTATGACTCTGTCCTATTCCATGCTGGTGTGAAAGACTTCAGACATACCTCCATGGACTATAGGAAGACAGACATGATTGAGTTTGCTGAATGTGTATCCCATGTAGCTATGTCCCTAGGCTTAAGCAGCATTCTACCATTACCCAGAATGATGCCTCAATACAAACAGAAAATGATTGAACTTAACAATTGGCTTACTTTCTGTTGTCATTCCAGGGGGATCCAGTGCCTGACAGCCTGAGAAGCTATGATGGACAGACAATGCTGCTGTGATAGAGATGACCTGTGTCTGTCTCACTTGGCCTTCAGTCCTCTGCCAAAGGCCCTTGACTCCCCCATGGTGCCTTTATTAGGGAAACTCATGAAGTCAATACTGCCAGCATAAAACACACAACAAAATGCAAATTAAGGGTCATGCTGCTAAATGCTAGGACTCTAAACATGAAACTGCACTCAAAGCACGCATTCATTACCCTGGAAGATGCTGACATTTGTGCAGTTACAGAAACCTGGGTCAAAGCTGTGGAGAGCACCCCATCCTTACCTGGTTATTCATGCTATCACACAGCCAGATCACAAAATGTGGCCAGCAAAGCCAAAGGAGGTATAGTTAAAATATATATTAAAGAGACTCACACCTCCGGACTGGTCAAACAGTATGACACACATGAGACACTCCAGGTGCAGATAACCATTGGCAACACCCCTATTCACATTATAGATAGCTACAGGCCCACATATTTGACTCAAGTTGCCCACTCCAGCTATCTGGACCTCTACAAATCTATCGAGTCAAGCCTTTACTCTGATCATGGCTGACTTTAATTACCCAGCCATAGATTTGAACAACTACCCATGCCAGAACAGAAATACACAGAGATCCCTCCATCTACTAGATACACTCATATGGCCTTCCTCACATATGTCTGCAAATGCCTTGGGACAGCTACGTGATGCCCCCACAAGATGTGATACATATCCTGGATGTGGTACTAACCAACATTACTAACCACTGCACCACCCCTACAGTATCATCCTCCCTGGCAAGTTTTGACAAAAAAGCGGTCACTTTCAATGTCACCACCTCCCCTTACCCCACCTCTAGCTATGGTAAAAAGCAAACAATACTCCAAAGCTGATTACAAACACCTGAGCAATGGTATAAAGAGCTGCACAGCTCCCTCCCTCACTGTAGAAACAGGCATCAACATCCAAATGTACACTGAAGTACTATATGAGCATATTTATAAATGCATGGAATCAGGAATTTTTGACAGGACAAAATCATCCTCCACAAGGATGAGGAAACCTGTCTGGTGGACATCTGCAATACAGAAATCACATAACAAAAGGAGCACATTCCTGTCCAGGACCAGGAAGAAGCAGGTGTCCAATTGGAAGCAATCTCTCCTTAACAAGAAAATAAGAGCACCAGTGAAATCCTCTAAAGGCAAGTTTGAGTCCACATTGGACACATCTACTAGATACACTCATATGGCCTTCCTCACATATGTCTGCAATCTCAAACGAAGCACTCATATCTGTTCAGAAGTGGTGGTCAAGAACATCACATGCACACATGCTCTAGATATAGGCAATGTACTGGCTGACAGATTAAGTGAAAACTTCTCCCCTCTGCCACCATCAGTAAATCAGGACATCTCCAGTACCTGCCCCCCACCCCTTATCTCTAGGGAACTGGTCATCACTGCCCTCTTAGAGGCATAAAAGAGAGCCTCTTTGGGACCCTACAACATCCTAGGCTGTATCCTACATGAACTCAGGCATGAACTTGCAGCACCATTTGGCACCCTATTCAACCAAAACCTGAGTACCGTCTTTGTCCCAGCTGAGTTATATAAAGGTGGTGTGTCCAATGATCCTGGATATTATACATCCATCAGTCTAAGTAGCCTGATCTGCAAGGCCATGGAATGGATTATTATGGACCTCATTAACAGGGACATTGACAAACTCCAAAAACTCAACCCCACATATTCTGGCTTTCTCAAGGGGAAGTATGTCTGTTTAATCTGGTCGACATCTTTGAGACAGTCACCAAAGGTGTGGATGAGGGCAAGATGGTGCACACCGCCCACCTCGCCTTGAACAAACCCTTTGGCATTAGTCCTCACTTGCCCAAGGTACATAAACTCTGTCAACTAGGCATCAATCCATATGTTACCAGATGGGTAGCAAACTGGCTCACTGATAGAACCCACCTAATCATAATAGCGATAGCCCACACAAGCAATAGAACTGTAACATGTGCTGTAACTCAGGGATCAGTCTTGGGGCTTCTGTCATATTGGATATACTACTCTTAGTTGCAGGCCACAGCTACTGGCCTATGGCAGACCAGGTTTGCAGATGATTGTAAGCTGGGCATAGTAATCAACTCCCCAGGTGATGTGGATGTCATCCAAGAAGGTCTCACCCAAACAAATGACTGCTGCCACAAACATGGCCTCAAGCTGAATGCCAAAAAATGCATCATCATCCCCTTTGGGGAGAGTGACATCCCCACATATTATCATATTAACAAGAACAACTCAACTACACAATCAGTACTGAGAGATGTGGCCACAAAGGTTGATAGCAACCTGACTTCTGACCACCATGTTGCTTCCATTGTATGGAAAGTTGTCTACATGGACCATCTCATAAGTAAGGGTATCTCATCCAGGGACAAAGAGGTATTGAGATCCATGTATTCTACCCTAATAAGGGCAATTATCGAGTACAATGTCCCCTTTGGCATGTACCTTACAAAGTAGATGCAGCAGCTGGAGAGACTGCAGAGGTTCCTCACCAGGAGAATCTAGGGCCTCAAGCACATGCCCTACACAGAGAGGTTAAAAGCACTGTCCCTCTACCCAGTTTCATACAAACTCCACAGAGGTGACCTCTGTCTGCCATACAAAGCGGTCCAGACCCTGCCTTCATGGGACTGTTGCATATCTGAAAGTCAAGCTCCACTCAAGCAACCTGTAGGCACAGCAGCAACCTTGTCTGTGATATCAATAGGACATGTAGGTGTGACAGATTGGTGTCCTACTGACTCCACCATCTGTGAAATGCACTCCCTGTCAATGTCATGCAGAGTACCTCAATAGACCTTTAGAAGTGCACCCTAGATAACTGGATGCGAAACAGGAAATAAACTCCTGGGATTCCACCTGTATACCTGCTGGGCAGGGGCTCTGGGTGCTCAAATGTATAAACATGGGCTACACTCTTGTCTGGTTATAAGGGCCTCAGGGCCAATAGCCTAGTAACCTCCTATGAACCTATCAACAAATGTCTTTCAGCTGTTCAACACATTATTATATACTGCTCTGCCACTTGACATTCCAGGAAATCACAGTGCTATGTACAATATACCACACATATCATGTAAAACCCTGCTCAGTACAATGTGCTCTGTACCCACACCAGGATATGACGTTTTGGTTAAGAAGGATATCACACAACCAGGAGATACCAAGCCAGTATATCACTGAGGTGCTGGGCACTTTATACAGCTTCATCAGCCAATCGGCTGTAGCCACACCTCTCAACTGGCCAGATTTTGCCAGAATGTCTATATTTTGGCTCATAATTTTGGTCTGTTCATCATAAATCTTGTATTTGTCTTGTAAATCACTATGATTATCTGAGGGTTTATGTCAGTAAGTAATGACATACACTTCAGTTTCAGAAGACATGTATGTCAGAAAATGTCTGCTAAAACAAGCCCTGTTACTCTAGCAACTTTCTAATTTTATAAGAGCAATATTTAAAATATCTCCCTCTTTTTGGGCCATTGTCCACCCATTTTGGCAGGCTATCCCCACATTTCTTGCACTAACAGGTTGATAGGTATGGGTGTAGCACAAAAAACCCTAGACCGGAGTACAGCTATCTCTGGAATGGACTCCCACTCTTACTATAAAGGTCATACTGGGAAAGCCCCTACACTTAGAGAATTACAACCCATGTCTAAACCCACATAGGACTACACAACTGTATTGTGCATATATGACTTTGGATACAGACAACTATGCACACCATAACTGTCTCTACCCACACCTATCACACAGGATTATACTCAGCTATCTGTAGGTGGCCTATATGTGCTACATTTGCATATGTTGAGTGTGACCCACACCTATCATACAGGATTACACTCAGCTATCTGTAGGTGGCCCATATGTGCTACATTTGCATATGTTGAGTGTGATACACATACATATATTTGGGCAACATATAAAAATATTTCAAGCATGCACACACATAGACATGTGGAAGAGAGAGACAGACAGTGATAGTGAGAGAGGGAGACAAAGGTAGAGACAGCGTCATAGACAGAGATAGTGTCATAGACAGAGAAACCCTGAAAGGCATAGAGTGATGTCCTGCTACAGACAATTGCACACCAGTTGTAACCACTGGCATGTGCCAGCATGAAGGTGAGCTCCATTATGTAATAGTAGTGAGGTATGGGTTGTAATCTCACATCCCCCAACTGTGTGTGTGTATGTGTGTGTGTGTGTGTGTGTGTGTGTGTGTGTGTGTGTGTGTGCGTGCGTGCGTGTGTGTGTGTGTGTGTGTGTGTGTGTGTGTGTGTGTGTGTGTGTGTGTGTGTTTGCAGGTTAAAGTCTTTTGAGACCTTTCCCACACAGTACACTTCCCGTTGGCCTACTTTACAAGACCTGTTGATGTCATTCACCTTAGAAGTGCCTTTGGAGATTTTTCAGATCTCTAAGCTCAGTGGTGCGTGCAAAAACTATGTAACACTATAGTACACATTACTCACTACGTAGGGGCTATAATCTCAGTCCTGACAACTGTGTATATGTTTTTGTAGGGTAAAGTGTTTTAAGGCCTTTCCAACCCAGTACACTTCCCATTGCCCTACTTTACAAGGGCTGGTGATGTTATTCACCTTAGAAGTACCTTTGGACAGTCTTTAGAGCTATAAACTCTGTGGTGTGTGCGATAACTGTGTAACATTTTAGTACAAATTGTTAAATAAGAAGGGGTTTTAATTTCAGTCCTGGTAACTGTGTGTGTGTGTGTGTGTGTGTGTGTGTGTGTGTGTGTGTGTGTGTCTGTGTGTGTGTGTGTGTGTGTGTGTGTGTGTGTGTGTGTGTGTGTGTGTGTGTGTGTGTGAGTGTGTGTGTGTGTGTGTGTTTGTAGGGTAAAGTCTTTTGAGGCCTTTCACACACACTTCTCATTTCCCTACTTTACAAGACCTGCTGATGTCATTCACCTTAGATACACCTTTGGACAATTTTCAAACCTATAAGCTCTGTGGCGTATGCAATAACTATGTAACACTGTAAGACAAATTACTGGACAGGTAGGGGCTCTAATCTCAGTTCCGGCAACTGTGTTTGCTTGTAGGTTGAAGTCTTTTGAGGCATTTCCCACCCAGTACACTTCCCATTGCCCTACTTTAGAAGACCTGCTGATGTCATTCACCTTAGAAGTACCTTTAGGTCTTCAGACCTGTAAGCTCCATGGCATGTGTGATAACCACATACACTATAGTACAAATAACTAGATAGGTAGGGGGTTCTAATCACAATACTAGCTACTGTCATAATTTGTGTGAGTAAGAACCATATCCTATGTCTGTGTGGGCATTGGTTATACCATTTTGAGGCATGTTCCACCCAGTACACTTCCAATTGTTGTACTTTACAAGGCCTGCTGATGTCATTCACCTTAGAAGTACCTTTGGACACTTTTCAGCCCTATCAGCTTTGCAGTGCATGCAATGAATAGGCAGCACTATAATACATACAAGCAGATAGAGAGGTGTTTGAATTTCAATACAGCCAACTATACTACTGCGTGTGAAGTATATCCCCTGTTTGTGTTGGTTATAACATTTTAAGGCCTGTTGACCCCCTCCACATGGCATTACTTTAAAGAGCCTGTTGATGGCATCTGCCTTACATGCACCATGTTAAACTCTACAGGCCATACCAGTCATCTGTAAAGATGCATGCAGAATATCGTGAAGTTTGCAACATATATGTGGTCCATGTCCTCTAACAATGGGTTTTTATGACAAATCATTGGCAAATATATAGCAGTTGCCATAGTTACAGACATGTCAGCATCAGGCATCATACTTGTTGAAAACATCACGCTGATGCAAAGTCTGTTACCCTATCACTTTTCCAGGCTTGTAAGAGCAATATGTGAGACCCGTCACTATTTTGGGTGGTTTATCCCACCATCTGTGAAGGCATTCCCAAGATTAATTGTTGTAACAGGTAGTGAGTTATGTCCATGGAATATCATCTCTGTTGTGCATGAAAGTGTATGTAGCACTATCATATATACAAGTGGATAGGTAGGAAGTCTAATCTGATTATTACCAACTGTGTGAGTGTATATATTCCTGTATGCATATCCCCTGTGGCTGTCTACCCTGTGTGTATACCATGGTTATACCATTTTTTGTGCCTGTTCTACCCTGTTGTCTCCACCATTGCCAACCTAGTCATGGCCCCTACAGATGTCATCCACCTTACAAGCACAGTTACACATTTTCTAACACAAAGGCACTGTGGTGTATGCAATAGTCATATTAGTTTGTATTGTACATAACTAGATAGGTAGTTCATGTAACCAAAAAAGTGTCAACTCTATGTGCATGTGTGTTTCAGTGCAAGTCTCCATGCAGCACTGGGTGTGTGTTTCAGATGGCTCTACCATGTTAAGGACCTGTGAACCCATCACTGGCAATCCTAACAACCCCTGCAATTGTCACCCACTGGAATAGCAGTGGTAGACACTGCAACACTATAGTAGCTCTGTGGTGTTTGTGTTATGTGTATATCACTATCATTTGTAAAACTAGGCAAGTAGAGGTTCTGCTATCAGCAAGAGCAGGTCATGAGTGTGTGTGTGTGTGTGTGTGTGTGTGTGTGTGTGTGTGTGTGTGTGTGTGTGTGTGTGTGTGTGTGTGTATCCCCTTGCAGCAGTCAACCTGTGTAACGGCCATCAGCATACCTCTCAACCCCTCACAGAAAGACATCAGCTTAAAGCCATATGGATAACTAGGCCAAACACCAAACATTGAGGACAACCTTCACATATTGCTGTGACATGTATGGAAAGTAGACACCAGCAGAGGTCATGCATTTGAATGCACTTTCCAAAGGGTATGTGTTATTACATGACAATATCTGTCATTAATCTGCAATGTTAGCCTGTCATGATTTTCCTACAGTTTGCCAGATAACCACAACTATATAACAGATGGAAAGAATATACAGGTCAAACATCAGGACAATCTATAGACATATGCAGAGGTCACAGGTATAGCCACCATCAGTACCCCCTGCAGGTTGCAGTCTATGTTTGGCAAAGTGTGACCTGTGATAACAACTGAAACACTAAAGAGGTCCCGAGAGTGTAGGACAACAAACATTTCATACAGTTCTGTATTGATTGCATAGAGCAGTTATTGTACATCAGAAGCACCTTAATGTTATGACAAATAGTGTAAGCTAAGGTAATTTCACACAAAGAGGGTATCATAGTAGCAAACCAGAGGAAGCCTTGTGTGTTGCAGATGCTGTGGGTATGGTATTTCCTGCTAAGTGTCACGTTACTACAAGTCATGTTCCACACTCCACATTTGATAATGTGGCAAAAAAATCTGTGTCGCCTATGTGTGTGCAATATGTAGACATGTGAAGGCCCTGTGACTACCTGGTGCCCCCAATAACCCACATGTATATAGGCATGAATGCTAATTGGCACCACCCACATATGTGGGTACAGTCTAAGGCTGTCTGAACTGTAAGTATTTTGCAGTCTGTAATTGATCCACAAACTGCTGTTAACGCACTGTAATGGGCCATACAGTAGGTATAGAATGGTACAAAACCAAAACAAGAAGTGGAGAAAACTACCCTCAAAGTAACCAACTGATAAAATAATGTGAAGAGAGTAATGGGAAAGCCACAAGACGAAATCCATTTGAAACCACAGTTTAATGAACCAGGAACCACACTCACATTAACGCTTGACAAATCCACATATGTTTTTGTCACAAAGACTTCATCAGATACATTTCCTGTGTCCCTTGGACCCATTTAAAAGATAAAATCAATTAAAACTCACCAATGAGCATAGCAAATCAATAAATATATTAAAATGTGATTATTAAAAGGTTTTCAATTGATAATAAGTCTATAAGACCTTCTAAAATAGTTTGTGATAAAAACGCCAATACATTCAATAAACAACTTGTTAGAAACCTGTAGAAAACATACCACATGTATATGTATACACACAAAATTAACTAAAACTACCATCTGAGACTAAAACCATTTATAAAATTATTAATAAAAAACTTCAAGAACAGAAATGAAGGAAACAATAAGCCTTATATCAACTGACATGACAGGAAACAAGTAAAATATATAAAAATATATACAAAATATGTACAAAAGTTGCCTATATTTTTTCCACCCTTTTAAATATTCTCATTTAGCCTGAGGGCCTGGCAGCATCCAAACTGACCTGCCAAAATAATTCATGGTACTCTAACTTCATCTCCCAGGGACCCCCCCCCCCCCCCATGGTATCTACTGGTAAAACCTCTAGAATGAAAAAAAAAAACTTAGCTTGTTCACATTTCAACAAATGTTTAAACAGAGCATTTTTGTCATTCCTTGTTCTAATATCATATATATGTTCATAAATTTGTTTCTTTAATTTTCGTTCTGTCTTACCCACATAAAAGACACTACAGTAATCACAAGTCACCAAATATACTAGACCACGGGAATTACAGTTACTAAAATTAGTACCATAAATAACTTTGTTTCTACTAGTAATCTGTACATGGTCGATGTTAGAGATGTGAACACATTGGGGGCATGCTCCGCATTTAAAGGTATCATTTCTTTTAACATTGTATATATCACAAAATGCCCTGCCCCCCTCAAAGAATTCATTCACGTTTCTACCTTTCTTATAAATAATCAAAATCACTACATTAGATAAGGGTTTCAAATCTGTAAGGGAGGAAACCTATTCCACTACCTCACAAACACTTCTTCCACTGACTTGGAATCTAAGTTGAATTCAGTAATAAGTGCCCTCATATGTCGATCATCATCCTCCTTTGGCCCTTCAATACTCATAGAATGAAGGCCTCTACCCAACAAGGGGTGGTATCTCTCTTTACGAAGGTTCCTGACATATATTCTAGGGTCCTCTAAGAGGTTAGTCGGGTAACCCTTTTCAATAAATAAACCTTCCAAGAAGTCACATTCCACTTCAAAGTCATCATCAAGGGAGCTCATTTTACTAGCTCTAATTATCTGACCCTTAAAAATGCTTTTTTTCTGGTGGTAAGGGTGAGCACTCATGAAGTGTAAATAGGAGTTAGAAAAGGTGTCTTTATTGAACACCTTTGACTTGACAGCTGATGATGTTTTAACAATACTGACATCCAAAAAGTCTACCCTATTCTGGGTGACATTACTAGTAAAATGAAGGAAGGTAGTTGTAGTTTCCAAATAGGCAAGGAATTCTTGTAATTTGCTATCACTGTATGTCCAAAAGATACATATGTCATCCAAAAATATTTTATAATATGACCAACATTGACTAAAAGTAGAATTCAAAATATAATTCTTTTCCCACTAGGATAATATAATATTAGCATAGGTGGGGCACAATTGGCCCCCATGGCCACTCCCTTAATCTCGTGGAAAAATCCACCCCCGAAATAAATAAAATTATTTTATAAGACTAAATCTATAAGATTTAAAATAACATGGAGGTTGTCTGTTGACAAACTAATTTTATCCAAACCTATATCATGTGGAATGACCGTAAATAATGCAGCAGTGGCCGTTGGAGATAGACTGGACCATTTTAACTAGGAAAAAGCCTAATGCGACCTCAGGGGCTGGACAGAATTCAACAAACCAAGACGATATTAGGACTCCTAATATGTTTTCATCTTTTCCAGCCACCCAATCCGTTCTTCATGATGGAAACGTAGTTATAAGTGGTACGTGAACTTCTTCACAACAAGGTGACTGTCTTGTTAATAATTCTAGGGAAGTGTATACTGCTAAGCATAAAAAGACTTTTTCAGCATGGTTAGCAGAAAAAACAAACTTTAATTTTGAGACTAATGGGGGAAATCTTGCAGTGGCAAGAGAATCAGACACCTATAATAACAGTTTAAACAAGCTTGCTGACCTATTGGGGAAATATAAGGCTCTCAGTATAGACAATGAGTACTTAAAAGAATGTTTGAACAGGGGGACTGTACCCAAAGGTTTGAGAGTATACAAGTTCCCCAAGAATGTTTCTGCAGGTTCTGATTTATACAATGAACTATTGCAAGTGTTTTACAAATGTGGTCTTGGCATTGTCAGAATTGTAAATAAACAAAATGAATTAGATATGGATGATTTACACCACACTATTGAGCAACGTAATGCTATAATTAATGAATTTATGCATTCTGTTGAGTCAGAGAACTGCAAGTATTTTGCAATTTTGGACAAAATTGATGAGAAATCTGCTGCTAATATAAAACGGAAAATTAAAAAGTTGGACAGGGACATTTTAGAATATAAGGAGAAACAAGGTTATCCTGCTCCTAAGGAAAAGAAAAATGAAAGGCAAGGACCCAAGGAAAGTTATGATGCTTCTACTGAGATTGTTGAACAAGTTAGACAAGATGATCAGTTAGACCCTTTAGACTATTCCCCCCTCTGTCACTCCGAGAGACTGATGAATCACAGTACCCCCCAGTATTTTTAACATTCCTATCGGGGGGAGTACGAGGTCAGCGAGAGAGGGTGAGGCCATTTTACCTGTATTAAATGGGATAGTATAAACTGACAATAGGTTTACTCATAATAATTGCAACATTTTTAACTACAGTTCCATTGTACTCACTGTTAAGCATTTAAATTTACTGTCCAGAGGATGTAAATTCATTCCCAATCGGAGATGTGATGTCACCAAACTAATTTTAAACCTGAAGGTTTTTACAAGAAAATTAATCCTTGAATTGGTATTTCAAGATGATGGAAGGATTCACAACCCTAGTGCTCTAAGATGTAAGAGCAAATTTAATCCCCTATTACACCCACAAATAAAAAATTTTGAGTTGTTGGTTGAAAATGAGATATGCCATCTTTTCACCATTTCAAAAGGGTGTAGGTTTAATCTTAATTACGGGGAAAGGATGGTTTTGAGGGACCTTCAGCAGAACAAACATATAAGGGTCATGAAACCGAATAAAGGTGGGGGATCTGTCCTAATGGACTATGTGATTTATGAAGGGAAAATGTTGGATATCCTGGGTGACTCAAGTGCCTATGAGAGAGTTTACAGAAATTAAATTTATGTGCCATATAAGAAGATTGATCTGGCTATCACTGACCTTCTTTTGTTAGGTCTAATTGACTTAAATACTTTTAAGTACTTTCATGTTGCCCAACCCAGGATACCAACCATTTTGGGTATTCCCAAGATTCACAAGGACCAGTTTAACCCCCCTCTTAGACCCATAGTTATGGCTGAAGGTTCCAAGATGGCCCCTTTATCTAAATACTTGGACACTAGATTAAAATCTGTTTGGGGTACTGATAATGTTATTCTTAAAGATTCTTGGAATTTTTTTTAGAGGGATCAATCTCAACCAGTCATTTGAAAATACTATTTTTGTTATGGTAGACATCAAGGAATTGTTTACGGTCATTCCACATGATATAGGTTTGGATTGGCTAGAGGCAGCCCTGGTGGATAAAATTAGCTTGTCAACAGACAATCTCCATGTTATTTTAAATGTTATGGATTTAGTGTTAAAAAATAATTTTATTTATTTTGGAGGTTCATTTTTCCACCAGATTAAGGGAGTGGCCATGGGGGCCAATTGTACCCCCACCTACACTAATATTATATTATCTTGGTAGGAAAAGAATTATATTTTGAATTCTACTTTTAGTCAATGTTGGTTGTATTATAAAAGATGTTTGGATGACATCTGATGAAGTCTTTGTGATGAAAATGTATGTGGATTTGTAAAGCGTTAATGTGAGTGTGGTTCCTGGTTCATTAAACTATGGTTTCAAAATGGATTTAATCTTGTGGCTTTCCCATTACTCTCTTCACATTATTTTATCAAGTATGAAATTGTGTCAAAGTCCTAGCCTCAAGCTGAATGCAGACAACAGTGTCAGCATGCCATACAGCAAGGACATGTCTCCAGTATGTCCCACATCATCACCAACCCCATAAACACACAGACTGTGATGATAGACCTGGGTACCCAGGATGGCAACATAGTTGCATTCAGGCAACAAGTATTGGCAGTCATCAGGAATTGCTTGAATGTGGTTCACCACATAGGTAAAGGGACCGCATCCAACCAAATGGTGGACATTACCTTTGTATAGTCTTCAGTCAGTACAAGAGTACATTAGCAGCATGGCCAGTGTGCCATGCACCTATGCAGACATCTGCAGAATCTGTAAAGGCTATGGTAACACACACAAAGGTCTGCCATGTCCCTCAACAGCTGTTCCATGCAGATTGCCTGTAATCAGTACTGACCCACTGGTTACTGGTCAGGTTGTCCACAGGTGTCTGTGGCATGCCAAGATGGCAATGTTGTGCTCAGCCCTTCAACAACTGCCCTATGTACAACTTTATGGCTCTGTGTGCATTACCAGCACAAAAGACCTAACTTGCATGGGAGATAGCAGACACACATGCTGGAAAGTCAGGTTTGGCTAGCAGAGGCTGTCCGGTCTCAGGACTACACTCCCCAAGCATGCCAAATACAGTACCATGCATACCATTCTCAACTGCATCAAGGTTGAGTGGATGGGAAAGATAAACATCTGTCCCTGGAGTTCAACCTGTATCCAGCAATGGCAGGAGCAACAGGTGCTTGTGGATAATTCTTTTGGGGATGGCTACACTTGTGAGGGACCCTGGGAAAGTACTTTAGTAACTTCTCTGTATCTATGAACCTGTGGTGCTACAGAACACCCAGGTGACATGTATGAAGGCTAGCTGCCTGTATCAAGGGGTATGTATGCAAGGTCACACTGTCTCCCCCCATTGTCCCTCACACACTGTTGCACTCATACCCACCCGGTAAACATGTACATATACAGCTGTACCTTGGCAATGAAAAGATCACTGTTTCCACTCCGCCATACTCAGCTTTAATATTGTCAGCAGCCCCACAGCCTGTGCACACACAGACACCTGCAACACAAACAAAATATGGTATGTGAGACAACAGTCAGTCAGCAGTACTAACAGCAATAATGCATCATGGCAGAAAGGTACATACACTTCGATGTGCACCCATGACAATTGCCAGCAGACAGCACCTTACGCAAAATAACATTACTACACTGTAATATATTAACCCTGTGCATCAGATGCATATTAGCATGACCCTGCATCAATGGTATGCATAACAGGGATGTGGCACAGGTATCTTCACATGCACAGGGTGTGGTGTGGGGCTTGCTTTCAAAGGCCTAGGCTGGGCCATACAGTTGACATCATATGTGTGTGTGTCTGGAGTGGTGGTGTTCAACTGGGCCATGGAGCGGAGCTGTGTGTGTCTGGTGGTGACCTGCCTGTGATAGTGATGTGTGAGTACGTGTATGCACACAGTCAAGCCATGTGGATGCCCTACATGAGGGTAGGTTGGACAGCTGTGGACTGTACATGACAGGATATACAGATCACCGTCTCTGGCCACAGACATGGAAACTGGTTCTGCCAGGATTGTCACTGGCATTACCAGGCCCAAGGCCAGATGCAGTACTACTCCATGATGCTGACTGCTTTCTGCTGGATTCATCTCCCTGAAGAGACTGGCCAGGACCACGTGCTCATAACCTGGTATGTTGTGGTATGGACAACACCCTCCCTTCAGTAGCACTGGTGGTATTGCCACTATAGGAGTGTGAATATGCATGGCCGCATGACCTCTCAGCTGATCTTATGGCTGACCTACTTCCACGTGTGCAACGCCCTATTCCCATCACATGCTCAAGCACAGAAATTGCACGGTTGAGCAATGACAATGTCTCACTCCACTGTCTATCCACAACATAAGCAAAATGATGTACAGCATCACCAATGTCGTGGAGGTTATCATGCATGGCAGGAAGTGTTGCATTCATGACCCTGAGCATCTGTCTGGCATAGTGTTTGGAATGTGCCTGTGCCTCCATGATGGACTGAAACATGGATAGGGTAACAGCTGCTGTGACACCTCTGACAGGGGCTGGATGGGCAGCAGTCCTCCTTTGAGTACCCCTGTCAATCTGCCTGTGTGGAACCTCGCCAGCTCTCTGGCTATGGCTAGTGTCTACATTACACTTGCCATAGTTGCCACACTAGCCTGTTTGATGCCACCACCCTCCAACTGTCAATTATCTGTGGCTGCTGGTGACTGGGTATGTGTGGGCATACTGACTATGTCTGGGGAAATTGTTGGTGAAAGTGGGATATCAACCAGTGGTACAGATTCAACCTTCAACAACCCCACCTGTGCCTCACTATGACCACCATCATCACCAGAGTCTGATAAGATACTGACATCAGGATGTAAAGGGGAGAGACCCCAACCCCCATGTTCACCTGTGAGGGGAAGACAACATATGCAAATTTCTGCCTGCACTATAATGTTTTCTGATACACACACACACACACACACACACACACACACACACACACACACACATACAGGTGAGGTAGCGCAAAGATATTATACAGGACACACTTTCTGAATTATTACATGCATGACACACAATCATACCACAACAGTCACACTCTGGACATGCCATCAACAACATGCAGTACCGCTAGGTCCAGTTAATGTTGCTACTACTCTACACCTCTGAGATACGTGAGTAATGGGAGTATGTGATGGACCTTCACCTAACACACATTGCAACTGTGTACACAATACTGATGTACCCTTGCATAGCACAGTGGCAACAGCTATACAAACGTACATGCCAATATGTTACTGCTTCTGCAAATAGGCTCCTGTGATAACCAATGTGATGCATTGCAGTTAACCCCACCACATGTGAACATGCACATATTGCAATAAGCATAACAGTTGTGTGCATGGAAAACTGACTGCCCTTAACACGCCTAAGGTATTGGCTATCCACAAAAAGACAGTTCCACACTCACTGGCTTCAGGTAGATGTTCCCCAGGCACACCAGAGAGACGTATGTAGTTGTGGGGGAGAGGTATTGTCAGCACACACACATGTGACATTGGTACAGGATAATATTTGCATTTCTGAACAAGTACATTACAATCTGCAATACTACCCAATTTGCTGACATTTACAATAGCTGTGCACTTGTGTGCATTACAAAACCCCACCCATAAATTCAGTTTGACCTGACATATGCATGCAGATATGCAAAAGCTGCTTCTATGAATGCTGCAGTATTGGAGTGATGTCCACTGGTGCCTTACATTGGCGCTCCTTGCCTGTTGACTCTGTGCCACCCACCTCCACGACATATGTGATGATTGTTTCATGGGATGCGGTGGCTGCATCAATGTTGGCTAGGAACTCCTCCATGGCTGTCAGTGATGCTTGCATAGCAGGCCCTCCACCCATGCCAGCATAGTCCCTAGCCACAGCTGCAACCCTTTGCCGTGCATCATGGATGAGGTTGGTGCACAGCATCGGACATGTTCGTAGGTACATTTGCATTGTAACAGATTGTTCACAGTCGCTACCACTTCCACCCACAGGGCAGTGCATTCCTGCAGGTTTTGCTGGTTCCTCCCCAACAATACTCTGTGATGGAGTCGGAGTGCATCAATGATAGCCACAGTCTCAGCTTCTGAGAATGCCGGCTGCCTTCTGTGGTACATCCCACCTGAAAGACATGAATGGGGAAACACATCACAGGACCACATACATTGACCACAATTATGTACAGATCCAGAACATCCACTTTTGCTAGCACTAATTACCGTTAACACCCACATCATACCCCTGCCATCTATCATTACAGTATGTGTGTGAGTATTGTCACCATACAGGTATTACAGGATGTGCTGTCCTCCTGATCTGGATGTTTCATGTTCTGCCCAATGAGGACCATTAATGTGCATAATCCTCCATTCATTAATTACACTGGTATTGCTGCATGAGTGCAAGTCATGCTTCACTCTGTTAACCAACACACACACACACACACACACACACACACACACACACACACACACACACACACACACACACACACACACACACACACAAAACATCCACCTGATGAGTGACCTGGACTGGTCATGTTGGCGGCAGGGATGTGTGCCCCACCCAGTTACCCTGAAGTGGAATGGGCACCCTGTCCAAATCAGGCAGGGTAGCTACCTCCACCTTTGCAGGTGTAACCTGGTCAGCTGGATAGTAAATAGCACATACACCCTTGGGATACCACCTGGGTCCCTGTTGGATAGGGACAGCAGCTGCTGCCTTGCATATAAATGATCTAACATGTGGCTTCTGGAAATGATTGCTCAGGGTCCATAGCCTAGTAACCTTGTATGGTACCAGGAATACCACAAATGGCCTATCTACTGTGATAGACTGTGTTGTTCTGTGTTGTTATGTGCCCACACGGATCATTGCCATCAACTGCTGGGTGTCACCTATGGGCAGTGTTACAGTACCATGTCATCCAGCCTACATCCCACAAAGAGGTGAGTGCTCCTACAGGTGCATGTGGACATTCCTGGAACATCTGAGCTACATAATAAATTAATGCAGTGCATATGTGTTGCAGGGTGACCTCCTCATAGGTGTCTTACATCTGCAGTAACCAGATATTTTGGCAATGTGTACATGTGCCTGATAGATGTAGATTCCCCCTGCCAGACAAATGTGTATTTCCAGACACCCATTGGACAATATGTGATGACTATCCACATACTTTGGAAAATGTGTCTGTGACATGCCAGACACCTGGGGACACAGTCATGGTACCTGGATATCTGGTACTGTATCCATTCCCTTATACTGTATGCTCAGTATGTCCACCCACTACAAGTACCTATAACCTGCCACAGGGGCTCAATGGTATGCTAACCATAGGTGTCAGGCAATCATATACAGGTGTGGAGTACACACTTATTTAGCCAGAGTATGTCAGGAATGCTCAGGGAGACCTGGACAATCTGTAAAATAATCCTGTATGATATTGGCAAACAGAGAGGGGCTCAATGATGGTACATGATGTGATATGCCAGCTGTATCCACCCATATGTACTGTCAATGTGACGCCCCTGAACTGGCCTAGTCATCAGGAAGCTTCAATCCTCACCACTACCACCAGTGAGGGACATACACAATGGGAGAATGACAAGTACATGCACAGTATTGCACAATTACCCTTTAGAGCACACAGAGATCACAGTCAGTCTCGGTCTGTTTTCTCCCTCTCTCTCAAGATCCCCAATCACACTCCCCACTGGCACAGCTATACGGTTAACACTTCAGCAGAACAGTCAAGCCAAAACATCTGTCACCCTCTCTGTCCAACCAGTGCGTTGGGTGCCTGCCCAAGTAGCTGACACACACCCTTTAAGATTTGATTTATGAATCACACATGCACACACATGTACACACACACACACACACACACACACACACACACACACACACACACACACACACACTCCTGGAAAATGCTGACACATGTTTACTAGCTATGGCCCCTTCTGCCCAGATGTTTAGGTAGTTCTGACTGCCACAATCCAGCTCTTTACCAGCTACTGTAAGACCCTTACCAAAGGGTGGTGAATCCTTCTGTGTGATGTGCCTATTAGTAAAATGGTAAGTGTGACCATGATCGGGGCTATTATAGTGGGCTATACAGTGTTACAAATACATATGCAAGTACTGTAAGAGCTTACTTAGCTCTATACAAACCAGACACAATGACAAGGTTTTACTATATTTAATAATAACTAATAAAGGAACAAAACAATACTCAATCAGTACAGTAACTACGCACTTCAGACTCACAGGGAATAATTTAAGACAACATTGGACGACAGAATGAAATAAATACAGCAAACATCTAATAGGTTCATAGGTTCATGGGATGATACTAGGTTATTGGCCTGGAGGCAATATAAGCCTAGCCAAGATTTTAACCCATGTTCCTTCAAAGTCAGCACCTGTTTTCCCTGTCCAGCAGGGACATGTTTCCCATGTAGTTGTACAGGTTACTCATAAAGAGGGCTAGAGAGGTACTCTGCTTGACATGGAGAGGGAGTGTATTCCACAGATGGTGGAGTGTTTGGGACACAAATCTATCCTGCCAACAAGTACTATTGATGTCACAGACCAGGTTAAGGCCTTGCGTGCGGGTTGCACAAGTGGGGATTGTCCTACCGATATGCAGCAACTCCATCAAGGCTGGGTCGGATATAGCATTGTATGCCTGACATGGGTCACCTATGATCAGTTTGTATGAGACAGAATAGAGGGACAGGGATTTTAGCCTTTCTGTATAGGATAGGTCTTTGAGACCCTGGATTTTCCTGGTCAGGAACCTCTGTGGTCTCTGCAAATGCTGCATGTGCTTGGTAAGGTACATGCCAAAGGAGGCATTGTACTCGATAATGGGTCTGTTAATGGAGGAGTACAGGGATGCTATGACCTCTTTGTTCCTGGATGATATACCCTTATTTATGAGGTGGGCCTTGTAGAAAACCTTCCATACAAGAGAGGCAACATGGTGGTCAACTGTCAGGTTGCTATCAACCTGGGTGTCCAAGTCCCTCACGACTGATTGAATGCTTAGTACATTGTTATTACTGCCATAATTAGTATGGATGATATTTATCCCAAAGGGGATAATGATGCATTTCTTGGCATTCAGTTTGAAGCAATGTTTGGGTAATGGCCTCTTGGAGGATGTTCGCATCACTTGGAGAATTTAAGACAGCACCTAGCTTGCAGTCATCAGCAAACTTGGTCAGTCACAGATCGCTGGTTTTGGCTTGCACCTCAGAAAAGTATAACCCAAACTGTAGAGGCCCAACGACTGATCCTTGGGGGTACACCGCTCATTATGGGTCTACTACTAGAGGTGGCTTCCTCTACTTTGACTGAGTGTGTTCTATCACTGAGCCAATTAGCTGCCCATCTGGTAACATATGGGTTGATGACTAGCAGGGAAGGTTTATATATTATGGCCGAGTGGGGAATAGTGTCAAAGGGTTTGGCTAGGTGAGGGCAGGCACTGTGCACTTTCTTCCCCTCGTCCATGGCTTTGGTGACTGCTTTGAAGAAATCGATCACATTTATCAGGCCTGATCTCCCTTTGACAATACCAAACTGTGTGAGGTCAAGAGTTTGGAGGTTGCCAATGTCCCTGCTTATAAGGTCCATGATACTATGTTCCATGGCCTTGCAGAACAAGCTAGTTAGGCTGATGGGCCTATAATTGCCTGGGTCAGTGGCCACTCCACCTTTGGGTAGAGGGATGATAGTGGTTGTCCTCCATTTAGCTGGAATGAAGCTGGTGCTCAGGCTTTGGTTGAATAGGGTGTCTAATGGAGTTGAGACCTCATGCCTGAGTTCATGTAGGATACAACCAGGGATGTTATCAGGTCCCATGGAGACTGTATTTTTTTTTGCTTTTGAGGGGGGGATTAAGGACCTGCTCCATGATGATGAGGGGAGGGGGTGGGTGCTGGGGATGTCTTGGTTTACTTATGGAGCAGGGGATGAGGTTTTCACTGAACCTGTCTGCCAGCAGGTTGGCTATATCTATGGCATATGTGTATGTGGTGCTATTGACCACCAGTTCAGAGCAGATTTGATTGTTGCCTCTGAGATTGCAAACATATGTGAAGAAGGCCTTGTGATGGTCCTTGGTGGATGTGGCCAATGTTGCCTCAAAGTTAGCCTTAGGGTAATTCACCAGTGACCTTATTGCTTGTTCAGACAAAGGAAATATTGCATCCGACTTGGCATCTGCTCCTTCTTGGCCCTGAACGGCAAATATTTCATTCTATTATAGAGTTTGTTTATTGCTACTGTCCACCAGATAGGTTTAATCTTCCTTGAGGGAGATGATTTGGTCCTGTCAGGTATTGATGAGGCCATACAGCTATGTAGGTGCTCATATAGTTTTTTTGGTGTAGGCTTAGACATTACTGCTAGTTGCAACTGAAGGGATGGTGGCTGTGAAGCCACATATACCTGCTCTGAGAAGATTGTAGTCAGCTTTGAAAAAGTGTTTTCCTTTGACCCTGAGATGGGGGGAGGGGGCAGGGGAGATGGTGACTTCAAAAGTGAATGTTTTATGGTCAGATTGTACCAAGGAGGATGACACTGTAGGAGTGCTACAGTTGCTACTCATGTTGATTCGACCAGGTACAGGATATTTCCACCTGTCGTAAGGGTGTTGACTAGCTGATCCAATGCATTGGCACTGAAAGAACCAAGGAATCTCTGTGTGTTCATGTTTGGGTAGACTAGATCTTGCACTCTATGGTTGGGTAGTTAAAGTCACCCAGGATCAGGGTAGAGGGTTTAATCTTGATGGATTCAGGTAAGTCCAGATAGGTGGAATGGGTATCCTGAGTCATGGTTGGAGGTCTGTAGCTAGCTATGACTTGAATAGGTCTTTTGTCAACAGTTAACTGCACTTGGTGTGTCTCCTGTGGGTCATACCATTTGACCAGCCTGGAGGTCTGTATGTCTATGATAAATAGTGAAGCCCATCCTCCTTTGGCTTTGTAGTCCTCTGTTTGGGGTATGAAAGTATGTAGGATGAGTAACCTGGCAAGGTTAGGGTACTCTCCACACATTTGAATGAGGTTTCAGTGACTGCACAAATGTCAGCATCCTCCAGGGCAAGGAATGCTTGCAATGACTGAAGTTTCATGCTAAGACTCCTAGCATTTAGCAGCATGACCTTTACATTTTGCTTATAATAAGCTTTCTTGCTGGTAATTTTGTGCTCATGACTTTGCCTAAAAAAGGCACTA
The DNA here is from genome assembly GCF_019279795.1 of Protopterus annectens. Lineage (NCBI taxonomy): Eukaryota > Metazoa > Chordata > Ceratodontiformes > Protopteridae > Protopterus > Protopterus annectens. The sequence goes on along the minus strand of NC_056736.1, from coordinate 185,152,796 downwards.
TGGGGAAGGCAAGTGCCTTTGCCAGAAGCCTAAAGCCCAGGGGAGACAGATGAAATCCATCTTGGCAAAGCATTGTGGTTTGTCAACCATGTACTGTCTTGTGTCTGAGACAGCAAGGATTCTAAGTTCTTATTGTGATTTCATCTCTCACATATTGTGTTCCTACGTGGTAGTAGTGGAGGGTTGTCTGTGTACATAAGGCAGTTGCTACACTGTTTTAGGATGCCCATATCAACCAGACTAGCAGGAGAAATAACAGGAAATTGTCCATCCATGGTTATCAGAATCTGTGGAAGTGAGGTCAGGGATAGTAGAGTGGGTACTATCTGAGGATAGTACCTATAGGTGTGTGTATGGCTGGATAAGATCATTGCAGTAGCTGCAGGCAAGGGCCTCACTCACACAGGAGTGCTGGTAAGGGAAAAAATGCAACTGAGATACCTCACAAAGGGTTAAAACAACATGCAAGCACAGACCCATGCACATGCTGGGTTTAAATACCACAAAAACAAAGGTAACATTGAAACATTGCTACTGACTAATCAACTCTTGTCCCTGAGCTCTTAGCTCAACACCCTATGAAAGACCAGTGCCAACCATTTCACTTACTCCCAGTAAATGCAGGCAGGCCAAGGCCAACACAAGATGGTGTAGCAGGAAACACAGGAATCACACAAACAGATATGAATGAAGCAAAATCTGTAACCAGACTATGCTAAAGATATTTAAACTCTATTTAGGTTAATTTAACAAAGGTGAACAGATACACACTTAAATATAACAGTAGCAAACAAGAGCAAACAGATTCAAACAGATTAACCAATTAACCAATACTAAAGCTCAAAACTGAGCCCTGTTCCAGCAGTCTTCATTCACACAACTTCTAACTGCACACTCTTGCCACTAGGGTGCAGGGGGACCCTCTCCAAAGAAGATGGCCTGGATTAGTGCTCCAGCTATACAAACAAAGCTAGATTCAGCAAGTCATGATCTAGTCTATGCTACAGTAAACAAGGAGTACCAACATCAGAAAGAAACAGTTCAAATAAGCAGTCACAATAAGCCTTAGACCAGCAATTTCTAGCTCAGAAGGCCATAACCTACCCTCTCCTCTCACAACAGTGCAGGCCAGAAAACTTCTTAATGTAAAATAACTGGCCTGAAGACCAAGTGCTTAAATCAGATGTAAGGCAATATTAGAATAATAGACACTAAGACTTCCACCAGCAACTCCCAACTTAGAAAGATGTAAGCTACCTCTCCTGCCACAAGAGTGCAGACCACAAACTTTCTTAATGTAAAACAACTGTCCTGAAGCCAATGTGCTTAACCTAAAGGCTTAGAATAACAGTTAAAATTAAATAAGGCTACTAACAAGCAGTAATAAATGCAACAGAATAAGTGCAATTGAGTCATTTTAAGAACAGGCAGCAAAGTCAAATTAAAGTACTAAAGTAGGAAGAAACAAAAATACAGTAAAATGTTTTTTTTTTATTTGTTTTTAGGTTAAGTGGAAAAGGATGAAACACGATAATTTCAGGTTTAGATACTAAGGGAGGTGGGCCCTCCCAATACTCCCAAATGATTCTGTCTACTCAGTAGGAATAGCTGATGAGGTGAGACTGGGAGGAGTGTCCAGAATTAAATTTATAGTTGGGGTGGGCAACTCAAAAGTCAACTAATATAGGAACACAGCAAGGGGGAACTCTTAAAACTCTAACAGAACAGAAAACTGAAAACAAAACAAATGTACAACTGGATTAAGATACAAAATAGGAGTAATCAAAGCTCAACTAAAGAACTTCAAATCAACATTAAATGCAGAGTTGACTGACAGAGCAATGCAGACCACACAGACACTTCAGCTAACTACAGATATTAATAAATGAAAGAGCGATGATGTCTCTCAACTCCTCACACTTACTAACTCATTACAGCTGAGTGCACCTCCAGGCGTCTTCTGCAGGTAACTCCTACTGCTCCTCTAGGCGTCAAACATTGACTGGTCATATTTGCATTAATAATTCCAAAACTATTTTACTTACAAGGTACATGGATATTTTGTTTTGAAGCATATGTGATGGCAAACAGAACTGTATTCATATTTGACCTCTCTCAATGAGTATTTTGTAGAACTGTAACTGATAACTTCATTTTTTAAAGGCTTAAGCCACACCCACAGGGAGTTAAAGGCACACACTCAAAACAGCTGTACCTGAGGGAATGATGCTATTCATGTTACAAAGGAATTCTTTGGTAACTGTTTTAACTGACCCAAGCTAAAAACTCTTAAAACTCCAACAGAGCAGAATACTTAAAACAAAACAAATTTAATAGTAGAATAAAATGCAAACTAGCACTCCATCAATGCTTAAATAAAGGGCTTCAAATCAAAATTACATGTAGAGATGAGTGATTCTCAGAGCAATGTAGACCATACAAACATAAGACAGATATACTATATTCCCATCTATATGTAAATGATTTTACATTTGCCTTGTTCCTTATTATTAGCAAATTGAATGCAGATGAGTGGATGTTGTTAGATACAAAGACACATACAACATGCAAAGGTCTTTCTGTGAGACAGATTTGAATGTAATAATCTACATTAATGCTGGGTTAACTCAGATTACATCAGTGTTTGTCACCTACCTTCATTTCACAGGCTACCAACAACTAACATTCTTCTCTGTATCAGACGTACATATCTGTCTGATGTTTGTGTAGAACTGAAAGTCATAACACAGATAAACACTTTTACATTTTCAACATAGTAATTGTTTATGTTTCAACACAATACAAAAACATGTAGCTATAGAAATTTACATCTGCTTGCTGCACTGAAACTGAGATAACACAGTCATAAAACAAGTTCACCTTATTTACTTGAAGTTTTGCAACGTATGTCTGACTGTTTGAGGTTACCAGCTTCTACTATTAATACATACGTTTGTTTGCACAGGGAATACTTGATATATATTTCTTTACTTTGGCAGTATGGCACACTGTGTTAACACTCTTGAAGCTCAGTCATACCTCTCAACCTCTTACAGCAAGACATCTGGACAAAGGCAGAAATAAAGGGGGGGGGGCAAAAGCCCAAAAATAGTTACACTTTGTAAATATTGCTCTTACAAACTTAGACAATTGATAGAATACCAGGTTTTATAAAAAAAAAATACATACAAATAAAATAAATAAATAAATAAGTTTTGCATTCACAGGAATAATCTAAAGGATAGGATGTCTGGCATTCAAATGTGTGCTGTTACTTTATGACTTCACTCTTTAATGATTTGCCAGTGATTTGCCAGAAATAACTCAACTGTAAGAAAATATGAATAAAATGAATAAAAATATGAGGCAAACATGGCCATGTTGCAAAAATCTGAACAGTTGAGGGTATGAACTCAGTACATAAAATACAGTTCAACACACACTTCTGCACCAGTTGTTTAATATCCCCATAACATATATAGTTCTCTTACATTTGCAAGAGAAGCATATATGTATCATATTAATATTAACAAATGACATATGATTATTTACAACATCCCAGTTAGCTGGGCTTGTCAAAGTCAATATTGTACAACAGACAATCCAGTTCTAGTCATATGTGAGCTGACCCTTGCTGGGGTGACTCAGGGGGCCAGAGCTGTGATCTATGTCACTGAAGATAGCGATATCAGGAATGGCCATAGTTGCTGGACAGCAGACTAAGAGCAACATGTGAGTCCAGGAAGTCTTGTTGAGACCTACTGTTTGAATTCCTATTTCCCATAACTGCATTCCCCCCATCTGCATTCCATTACATACTTAATTGTATGACATACCTGTTATAGTGCTGTACTCCTTTGTCAAACGAAATCCACAAGTATTGTTGTCAAGGTTTGCAGTCAATCATCATGAATAAAGTGGCAGACCTGTTTAGCATAGGCAGTAGCTTGCCTTTTTTAGGTATTTCTCATAAACAGGTGATGGCTTGTGCACCAATCTGTGTCTCCCACTTGCTAATTGCATCCAGAACAGCTGTGTTGTCTTTCCATTAGGCAATTGCATGGCAATACAGTGCTATAATTAATGCCTTCATGTGGGTCTTGCCCCTTTTCCTGGCCTGTGTGGAGTACATTATCGAGGTGTGGGAGATACAGAATCACAGAGGGTAGGTGGAAGTACTGTCCACTGTTTGGACTGATGTGTTATATCCAAAGTTTTGCATGCTATGTCTGCATAACTTTCAACCTCTTAGTACAACAAATCTGGACAAAGCCTAACATAATGGGGGGACAAAAGGCCAAAAATAGTTACAGATTGTAAATATTGGTCTTATTAACTTCAAAATTTGCTAGAGTAATAGTATTTGTTTTGACATACATTTTCTGAAGGATTTGAAGTCTGACACTGAAATGTATATCATTATTCAGTGACTTCATTCCTCATATCATCCCAATGATTTGCCAGAAAACCACACAATTTTATAAGGAACAGGCCAAAATTGTGAGGCAAATATCTGGACATTCTGTGGAAATCTGTACAGTTGAGAGGTATGTATGTCTGGCCATTGTTAACAGACTTATACATTCTGTAGCAGTGTACTGTGTAAATGTGTGTTGGGGTGAGTGAGAAGACATGCAGATGTGACTGTGTTGCATCCTTTTCTGTATGACTGTGCATGTTGCTACAGTTGATGCTGGTCTATCAGCTGGGTATGTTTGTGGGGGGACACTGTGACACATGTCCCTTAAAACATCAATACCCCCCAAACCTTTATGTCTGGCTGTTGTGTGGATGCCCTGCTGTAGGTGTTTGTGAGCAAGGTCAGGTCTGTAGCAGGTAGCTGGACATACTGCTGCATATGTAGCAGGCCACAGCTGCTGCATTCTAGCCAGGAGTCAGACTAGGGATTGTGAAGACATTGAGGGAGAGCAAGCTGTTACTGTCAGTGAGTGTGCTGTGTAAGCTGTTGTGTCCCAGCATAGCCTGGTTGAGGGTACCCACAACAGTCCAAGAGAGGCACGTGGCTGTGGTGCATATGTTACATAATAGTTCAATCCAGAGAGTGGTAGTCAACATTTGCTACACATATCCATAATTGTGAGATGTGCCCAACCCTGCAGGCCTTTAAAGCGCTACTGTGGGTGACACTGACTGAGGTAGGAGCAAACAGTTTCACAGGACATTGCAGGGCTCAATTATTCCTATGTAGTATTGACATGCCTGTAGCTATCATGCCACGGACTGGTGAGTGTGCCAGAACTGTGGGTGTCTAGATGTGACAGATGCTAGTAATGTTACAGATAGAGGTAGTGAGCCATTAATCTGGCACGTGTATTTGTAAGACATATGTGGATGCATACAATGTGTAACACAGGATTTGCTTGGGCATGTGTGCTCCAATGGGTATGATGTTGACACAGATCTGTCTGTCATGGTTTTGTAACCCCAATCTGCACTGCCTTGCCATTATGTGGGCACACAGGGTAGGTTTTATGACAACCCTACCATAAATAGGGGGCACATCTGTGGATATTCAGCAACAGTCTGTGCAGTTGTCAGCTCTATTTGATATTGTAGGCCTCCCGTATATCCAGCAGCATTTATTTGTCTGTGTACTGGTTCTTTTTTTTCTCAATAAACTTTTTATTAATTTTGAAAGAACATTTATAAAGCAGTACAAAGAGTCATTGAACAATAATGTACAGACTTACATATTATAACAACTTTTATACATGAAGAAAAGAAAAAAAAACTAGATTAAAACTGCAAATATCTAAAACATGAACAAAAAATTACACAAACTACTACAACTACTATAAAATATGAACAAAATCAAAAAGGTGTTGTATAAATGATAGTTTAAAAAATAAAACATGTAACACAATGGGTAAAGGTTCACCAAAGTCTTCTTGCAAGTTGCATTTATAAATGAAATTATTTATCAGATAATAAATCCATAAGGTCTTCCCAGAGTTTCTTAAAATAAACTTTTTTCTTAGTTCCTCTAATTATAAGTTTATGTACTGCAATGTAATTCAATGCCATTGCTCTAAAACCATTCCATGAAAGCTTGGAGCGATCTAGCCAGTTTAATGTAATATAAAGTTTAATAAGTGAGCAAATAAAAATGAGAACATGAAATTTTATTTTTGGTATTCTTAAATTAGATATATGGAGTAATGCCTCTTCCCAGGAAAGGGTTGATTTCTGATATCCCATCTTTTCCAAATATACTTTTAAAGAATACCATAATTTGTGGGTCTGGTTACAAAACCAGAATATATGTATAATATCAGCCTTAGAAGAAGAGCAACAATTACATAAAGAAAAATTTTTAGGGTTAAATTCATTCAGTCTAGAGGGTGTATAATAGGAGTTATTAAAGATCATCAATTGAGTATATAAAAGTTTCTTAAAAGGAGATAGCTCTAAAGTCCTTTTTATGGCAGACATTTTATCTTCGATAGTTAATGAGTTTATTTGCTTGTCCCAATACTTTGAGAAGAGACAGACCGAATCATGTAACCTACAATTTATCAGAACGTACGATTTAAATAACATTTTATCCGAACTAGAGATCGTATTCAAGATCTCCATTAGTATTTTAATGTCCTGGGACTTATCAGCAGTATTTGAAAAATTCATATATGTTATTTCTCTCAATTGACGCAACATAGCTGTATATCTACAGTTTGCTTTGTACAATTTCCTTATATCTACCAGTGACATATCTCTATATTTAATAATATCCCATACCAGAATATCTTTAATCAATGGAAAATTAGAAAGATCTATTAATAGATTATCAATTTTAAAATTTGGATTAAGATGTAAAGGTTGAAGATAGAGTAAAGCATCCTGTAGATTAATGGATTTTATTAAACTTTGAAAAATCATTATCTTATATTTTAAAGTTGATGAAATCTTATACTTATTATAAGTTATTACAGAGAGAAATGGAAAAGACTTTGGATTAATTCCTTTAGTAAGAACATGTTGATGCCATATTCTCAACCAGATTGGAGAAACTTTGTATGTTTCTAAAGTTAAATTAGAAATCATTAGAAGTCTATTAGCACATATAATCTTGTAGTAAAGGTGTAAGTTAGGTAAGTTTAGGCCTCCTCTAGATTTAGGATAAGAGAGTTTTGTATAAGAGATTCTAACTGATTTTGGAAACCACATAAATTTAGCTAATTCCTTATTTATCCTAGAAAACATATTATTTGGGATATTGAGATCTGAAGCATAGAAATGATACAAAAGTCTAGGCAGCACATTCATCTTAATCACAGCAGCTTTAGAAAGCAAGGATAAGTTTAAGAGCTTCCATCTATGCAAATCTTGAATAATATTAGACCAATCTTTTAGAAAATTATTCTGTAACATAGAATCATGGTTGTGATCAAAATGTATACCCAAATATTTAAGATTAAAGGAAATTCCAAAAGATGAATATGGAAATAAGGTAGATTTATGATATGTCGGATTGATGGGAAAAATACTTGATTTTTCATGATTAACCTGATAATTAGAAGAATTAGAGAAGGCCTCAATTGCATTTATAATTTTAGAAAGATCTGTATTAGGACATTGAAAATATAAATTAACATCATCTGCAAAAGATGAAAGCAATATATTATTCTTTGAAATTCTTGGTATAGAGTGATACGTATTTTGAGCTAGATACAAAAATAATGGTTCAATAAAAATATTAAATAAAAAGGGAGAAAGAGGACACCCTTGTCTTGTTCCATTTGTAATTTTAATTGGCTTGGACATCTTTTTGTTTACATATATGAAAGTAGATGAATTCCCATATAGTTTCATAATCATGTCAATATAAAATTTGGGAATATTAAAGTGGGATAATGTAAGAAATAAAAAGTCCCAGTTAACCCTATCAAATCTGTGTACTGGTTCTATATCTGTGTCAGAGGCCCAAGTAGAGTGTGATTTGGGCCACTATATGTTGGAGTACCGTGCAACTGGCAATTATGATATATTTGTAAAAACTGTTAGTATACTCCAGAGGTCAGTTGTTGTACTGGTATGTTCCTCTGAGTGTAATTTAGAGGGTTCTGGCTCCAAACATTGGCAGTTATGCCTTTTTTCCCTAAAGTCACATCCCTGTAGTTCCTGATATCTTTACAAAAGGATCAGTAATTTCCTATAGCTATTTGGTGTAGTGTTGTGTTGGTGTGACTTTAGTTCAGAAGGTCCTGGGTTCAATAAGCTGCATATTTTTATTTTTTTTCCTGTTGTAATGCATATCTTTACAAAAGCATTGCTAATTCTCCAAAGCTGGTTTGGCTTAGTGGTGTGTTGCTCTTACTCTAGTGTGAAAGGTTGTGGGTTGGATAATTGTCTGTGATTACTTTTTTCCCTAATGTGAAATTACCGTAATGCATGATATATTTACAAAATCATTTGAAAATATTGCAGCTCATTTGGTGCAGTGGTAGCTTGCTCTGACTCTAGTGTACAAGGTCCTGGATTCAAGACTTGGCAATGATGATTTTTTTCCCTAATGTTAAATGTCCGTAGTGCATGATATATTTTCAAAAGCATTAGCAAACCTCACAACTTATATGGTGTAGTGGTATTTTGCTTTGACTGTAATTCAAAGGGTCCTGGGTTCAAATCTTGGCAGGGTCCATTATTTTGTTGCTGGGAAGAACAGTGGCTGAATGAGATAGAGTTATAAAGCAGTTTTAAGCAGGTTTGTATGTTTTTGCACAATGCTGAGTGATGTCAAGAGACCCATAGCTTTGGTGACAGGAAAGTGGAGAAATGGGGCAAGCAGGGGGAAAAACATTATGAAAGGCAGCTAGAGATTTGCAGGACAGGTGTAGAAAAGGGCCATAGCTCTCCATTTCTTCTGCAGAACAGCTATGAATGATGTGGACAATTTGGAATTTAGAGCCTCACACCCCAAAGGGAAGGATATGACGACACACATTGTTTGAATAAATCAAGGGTAAATTGGTTAACATCAGTGTACATGGGGCTGAAATGGAGAGCTATGCATGGGACAATATTTTTTGCAGGACAGATGCCCTGTTTTTTTTTCTAAGGTGAGAGTGGGATGTTGGGGAAGGATTGTAGGTACGTTTGGCGAGGTAGGTTGGGTAGGAGAGGTTGATTTTGCAGACAGACAAGACAGACAAGACAGCAGACAGGAGCAGTGTATGACACATGAGGGGGGTAAACATCTTGGATGTGGAGGGTGGTTGGGAATCGGAGGCACATGTGCCCCCAGATGGAAACAGTGGGACTGAGGTCCCCACCCATGGGCAGTCACCACTGTCCCTTCACGGCCCCAAAGCTGGCTGTGTTGGATGCTAGACAACAGGGGCAAGCTGTCCTTTGAGGTGCACCAGTCTGCCCTTGATCTGGCTCAGGAGTACATTCAAGTCTGTCTGGATGACCCTGCGCACCATGCCTTGGAACTGTTTGCGGGTGACTGGTACTTCTCCACACTCTCACCCAGTGGGGGGATGGACCTGGTCCCCTGAGGGGGTTCCACCAGAGGGTGGTGGAGGACCAGTGGAGGAGGCAGTTCCAGGTTGGGTGCTGAGGCCCAGTGCCATGACCAGATGAGGTGGGACAGGTTGATCCACTGGGATCTACCTTCCCAAACATGCTATGATGCTGAGATTTTTCAAAATGTATTGGTTAGTCATAAACAACACATTTCAAAATTAGTTATAACAACATGCATAAGTGTTCCAATTACCCCAGAACAATAGAATTGAAACAGTTGCATAGCAAACAGAGCACATGCATAAATGGAATAACAGTCAGTATTATGATAGCATGCCAGTTACATTTATGGCAACAGTCCACCAACAATGGCATTTGAGCAATGTATGTTAGTATGCAACCAATTAAATATATTTCAATAATAGAACACAAGTCCCAACTTTAGGTTTTGAGAACAACATACCCATAGTATATGAATAATAATTATTGATGCAGATAAGAGATGGGGGAGAGAAAATAAGTCCATTACCAACCGTATAGGCTTATATTTTTCACAGCAGTAGTGCTCAATACTCTACAGGTCTGCCCTCATTTTACATCTACCTGTGGACTGTAGCTTCTGTAGCACATACATACCTGTTAAACTGCCAACCTGGAATGGTATGGGGCAAACTGTGATGACTCTGGGTACATGACTAGAGAGGACGTGTACATGTCAGGGTTATATATGTGACTAACAAGGTATACCCTGCACTAATGTTGTGTTAGTGTGCTACTGGCATACTTCAACTAGATTCATATCTGTGTTCAAGGTTATTGGCAACAGAGATCATTAGCCATGACAGTGTGACACTTGATAGACATGCTGTCATTTGCAGGCATGGGGTTGAACACTGGAACAGTTGTACACAGTTTATTAGTATACTCTTCATACAGCTACTACAAACATTTCTTTACCTGTACACCCTGTGGAGAAAATATCTGTTAATACTACCTGACTATTTCTACAAATATTCAAGATTACTTGTGTGTAACTATGAACACATCTCAGTACCAGTCCCTGGATTCCAATTGTGGTCTGTGTGTGCAAAATGAATGACTGCTTACACGCCCAGTATAAATTTGGATATCATATATTTGCAATCTCCACCTATGACACTCTGATACTTGCCTTCATCAGCATACCCATATTCAAGACTACATATATCTGAAATGCAAAGGTGAACACAAGGCAATGCAGCAGAGGACACACTATAATATGTTACACATTACTACTTAAGGTGCAGATCGTAGTGCAGGACATATTTCATATTTCCTTATATTTTGTTTTACAGCTCCACAATCTACAGTTTTGTATAACAGCTGGTTATCATACCAGACTCAGTTAATGCATGCTGTCATAGCCATATTTGCTGTGAAGCACCTGTACATGCTGTAGTTCTTCAACAACATACCAGATTAAACTCAGCAGTTTGAGGCAATAATCTTTATTTTGGATAACATGACACAATGCTTTATTACAGTCAAAATTCTACATTTAGTAGCACTGCACATCCTGTAGATGATGAATGAATGTAATTTATTACATTTACAGCAGCTCTCACAATGCAGTTTATTAGCAGGTTATTTCCTACACAGTATTAGTTCAGTATTGTTTTCCTTTCATCAATAGTAGCTTGTTTGCTGCCTTCATCTGTATTACACAGCACCTGGTATTAGTCACTTATATCAATATTGGTCTGACAAAATGTATTTATTTATTACACTCAGAACACAATATGCCTACTTGCAGTAAACAATGTACTACTTCTTATTTATTGTGCTATATACTGCAAGATAGATCTGTACTCACCAGACTCTCACTGCAGCCTCAGCAATCTGTCTGCATGGGCTTTCATGTTGCCAGCTCTCTCCTTTGCAGCTGTAGGGGGGGAAACATTATGCACACCTGTCTATCACATACTCATGCTAGCACTTGTTAAAGCTATGGGTGAAATATTTACAAACTACTGGGGCATTCCTGTTTTGAGCATTTTGGTTCCGTTGGGCCAAGAGAGACCCCTTTCTCTGCTTTAGGTCATCATAGTGATGATGCACCTGCTCACCAATTTGGGGGATTCCAGTGGCATTGGTGAGGTCATGTGCCAGATGGTTCTAGGCCTCAGATTTGTACTGTAAGCCCTGGTACTGGCCCTGCAGCAGTCTGTCATCATGGTGTTGTATAAGGAGCCCAGCCATGACCCTGGACTTCAAAATGCCTTAGCGCTGCACCCAAAAGCATGCTCCCTCTCCAACGCCAGACATAGCTCCTGCAGTGATCAAACTACAATAGATTCTGACTGTATTCCCACCTGTGTAGTTTAAATAAGACCATATTCCCTCCCTTTGCCATCATCAGACAATTTTCAAAAATGCAAAGCACAGTTCTGCCATGCACAAACCCACTAAGATGAGTTGAGCAGTGCTTAAAGTGGTTAAAGTGGCAGAAGCTGAGCAGTGCTTAGTGGTGTGCAAATCCACTTAGCTGGGCTGAATGCTGCTTAGAATTATAGTTTTTAGCAATGTTCAGCAATGCTAAGCATTGCTCAGTTTTCATTTAAAAAATGTACAAATTGGACATTAATTACTCATTACTGACATATTATTAAGTGTATATATTTTACTTTACATGACATTCCCCTATGTGCTTTGATTACATTACCTTGGGGTGTGACTGTACTGTATGGGACACTTGTGTATACATGAGGGATTTCACATCATATATCCACTGACACTGGAGTTTTGAACCAGATACACTACCCTGTTTAACAAATATCAATTACTATATCATTCAAAAAAAAAAATAACAATGCTTTCCCATGTAAAAGCTGAATGACCTGTCTTGATAGTTGAACTGTGCACCTACTGTACACAAAGCCAGAATTCTAACCACTAAGCTAACTCACCAGTGAATACTGCAGCTCTACATTTCTATATAGCTCTTCATAACATTTTAAGCACTTCTGAGCAAAGCACCGCAGCACACAAACCTGCTCAGCTACGTTTAAACTTCAAATACAGTGAAAAAAATAAAACCATTTAAAAAAAATCAATATATATATATATATATATATATATATATATATATATATATATATACCACTATCTCAAATATTAGCATATGAGTTGCAGGCCACATACTCTTCATGAAAATCCATGGTAATGCAAAACGTGACATTCTATCAACTTTCTAAGTTTGTAAGAGCGATATTTAAAAACTGCCCCTATTTCTGGCCTTTTACCCACTTTTAGTACTGCCTTTGTCCAGACTTCTTGCTCTAAGACATTTAGGGGTGTGTGTCCGAGTACACTATTTTAATGTAAAGTGCCGTATTGCACTTTCACAATGCAGGAGGTGTGTTACAGTTCCTGTCACACACCCACTGCATTACATTCCTCTTGTCCTCAGACAGTGAAGGGATTCTAAAGTGCTGTACGGCACTTTGACTGTGCAGGAGGCATGTTATAGATCTGAAAGTACTACTGCAACTTGCCGCCTGCACTGATTCAGTATCCATGTACACAGCTCCCTCACAATAGCACACCTTTATTAATATGTAATATGTACTGCTGAGAGGGAGATGCGGACATGGGCACCATTCACTCAGTGTAGGAATAATGCTATTCCTACACAGAATTTATTAAACCCCAGCCCATATGTAACCAGTCAGCATCTAGTGATGAATCACATCTCCAACATTTTATATAATTTATTTTTGCAGATTATGGCCATTTTATGTGGGGTTGAAAAGCTCCTATGTAAAGATTTCCATGTTTTAAATTCTCCAGTATGGAGATGTTGTCTTTTCTACTGATTCCAAACAAAGTTTTTTATTTTTTGTTATAAATTTCTCTTTGTTAATTTTAGTTGAATAATCCCAGAAAGCTATGTCTAAACAGCCAGAGTCACTCCTAATGATGTTATATGCTTTTGATATGAAAGAGGTGTACATAATGAAACCATTACTAATAACAGAAATAAGTTCCAATATTTCAGGTATAGTTTTATTATTTGTACCCAAATGTAATACAATTGTATTCTGAATAAATTATTTACAAGTTTGAATATCCAGCCAATTACAATTTTGGAAGCTGTATTTGGCTATTAAATAATCTGCTGAGTGAATATTATTTCCAGATATAACCTGATACCAATGCAACAAATTAACTTTCTTTAACCCTAACATTTTATTTTGATCAAATAAAATTAAACAGTCAATAGTAAAAGCTATAGGAAATACTGTTATTAATAAGCCTTTAGTTATCCAATTCAAATACATAAGTCTTTTGAAATCAACAATAACTGACTTATGAGAGGAAAGAATGTGAGTTTATGTTTATCATTCAACATATAAGCTTTTAAGGCCCACATAAAGACATTTATTTCTCTTTTAATCAGTGGTTCGAATGTTGACTTATTATTTTCTAGTAACATATTCTCATGAATTGATTTCCAGCTGGATGAGTATGATGAATTAAGCCACAGGAGGATAGTATTTATAACAACTCAATTCAAGTAAAGATCAATGTTAGGAAAACTAATACCTTCCTCTTCCCAACTAGTTGTATGCTAGGGTAAGGAGATCTTGTTTTTTTCTGACACCATGGACTTTGAGTAAGATATCTTTTACTTTTGGATTGTTCCTTATGGGGGTGGAGAATTAATGATTGACTGATGAAAAGAATTTTAGGTAATATGATCATTTTAATTAAGGATAGTAAAAAAAATCTGTTCCAGTTTTCTACTAACTTTATTATTGTATTTAATAGGTGGTTATAATGAACTGATATTGATTGTTTGAAAGTGGATTTGGTGATAACTCCTAAGTAATTAAAATGTGCATTGTTCCAATTATTTTTTTTTTTACATGAGATTAGCTTACTTGTTCATTTATCAGAATATTTTGGATTTATTATGTTTGAATTTTAAACCTAACACTTTCTCAAATAAATTCATAGCATTAACTAAGTGTTCAAATTATGTCTCAGTATCACCACACATTATTAACGAATCATCAGAAAATAACTGAAATTTCAGGAGAGAGTTTGCCACTTAAATTATAGCCTTTTATGTTTTTGATACTTCTTTTGTAATTACCAAATGGTTGTATGGCTAGAACAAAAATAAGGGAGACAAGAGGCAACTTTGCGTTTATACCCTTTAACTCCTTAAATGGACTAGAAATAAAGGGACCAATCTTTACAAAATAAATAAAATTTTCATACAGCTTTTTGATTAATACTATGAATTTTGTGGAAAAATTTAAAAAATATGCAGTAATTTGAATGAATAGGACCAGTTTATAGAATCAAATGCTTTATCCATATGAAGACTTATTAAAGATAATTCATTCTTTTTATTAACAATGTCTATTAAAGGAAAAGCTTTATAATATCATCATACACATTCATTTTAATAATGAATCCTGCTTGATCTTTATGTATTAGCTCAGAGATTATATTATTCAGTCTTTTTTTTCAGAATAGACATAAAAATCTTGTAGTCTATATTCAAGAGAGATGAAGATCTATTAAATGAACATAATGTAGAAAGTTTGTCAGGGTTTAAGATGGGAAAAATAGGGAATATTTCCATGAAAGCTGTATATTGGATGCAATTTTAACTTCCTGGAAAGTGGAAAGAAGATGTTTTATTGTAGTATCAGGAAGATGTTTATATCTCTCAGGGATTATTCCATCTAGTTCTTGTGTAGATTTTTAAGTTGGTCTTTTAATTCTTTATCCCTACAAAGTACTCTCATTCGATATGCTGATGATTCAACAATAATCAAATCTGCTAACAATGTATCAAATCTCCTAAAGCTAACACAAAGCAGATTTACTTCCATCAAATTCTGGCTTAATGAGGCTCAACTGTGACTTAATCCCAAAAAATCTAAACTTTTACGTTTTTCATCTAAACCTCTAACACTAGACGTCAAATGTTCTCATAAATAAACACCAAAATTGAAATTGCAAAATCATCAAAACTTCTCAGCATCACAATTGATAAACTCTCCTTCAAAAAATCGTATACTTGGTGCAACAAAAAAGACCCATTTTAAACTTGGTAAGCTCTATAGACATAAACTCTATTTGGACAAGTCCACCAAGTTAAAATTAGCAAATAGTATAGTTCTCCCTTCTCTACTCTATGGTAGCCTCATTTTCACTAACCTGGACACATCTCTCATGAACAAACTACAGTCATGCTATTACAAAATAGCTGTTTGTCTCCAATATGCCTTCTTACACACATCACTGCCTGGCAATTAATACTTTAAACTGGCTTGAGTTCCCTCACTACCTCTATTATACCCAACTTACTCTTACCCACAAATTGCTATTTAACCCAAACTACTGCCCATCCCTCCAAGCTATTATACAAACTCCCACCCCAACTAGGAATCTCAGGACCTCTAACAAACAACTCCTAACTTTAACTAAGCCCAACAAATGAGCTGGACAATGCATCCATTCTCATGCCATTGCCAAACTATGGGATGCCTTCCCTCACACTATCACCCAGCTACACTCTATAAAACCATTTAAGTCAGCACTGAAAGAACACTATCTCAAAAACCACATCTGTTACTGTAATTCCATGACAAACCACCTTAAAGATACTGTTGGCTACTATTCCCATCAAATAGTTTAACTGCTCTCTATTGTCTTCCTCTCTGCTTTTCCTTGTATTACTGTATAATCTTTTACTGTTTCTGCTGTACAATTTTTAACTTCTACACTTTTAATTGTACTTCTCTGAATGTATAAATAGAATGACTTCATTACATCACTGGATTGAAAAGTGGTTTTATGTACCTCTACTACCATTGTAAATACTACTGTAACTCTGCTACAATTGTAAATACTTCTGTAATTCTGATACAGCTGTATTTTGTATATCATGATGTTGACTATCCCTCTAAATGCTATTTTTTTTTTTTTTTTTTTTTTTTTATAAAAATCACTGTACTGTTTAACCTTTTCTACCCAGGCCTCTACTGAAAATGGATTACTCGAACCAGTGAACTTTACTGGTCAACAAATGTCAATAAATAAATAATAAATAATTTAAAAGTGAATGATTTGTCTAATTTACTAATTTGATCTTTTGATAAGTTTCTTTGAATGTTTTCTTTTAGAAAGCTCTCAGTAATCACAATGTTACTTATATTCAATGTAGAACTATTAATACTATCATAGTGCTTTTTGAAACAATTTAGTAAGCTTTTTAAATCTGAGACTTTAATTGTTTTGTTATTGTCTCTCTATATAATTTCTTTGATGTGAATTTTTCATTTAAATACTTTGATCTGATTGCTATATTGTGTAAACTTTTAGGGTTTAATGAGTATGAATGCAGTCTGATTTTTTCCTAGATTAATAGAGATTTTATGTTTGAGAATATCTTGGTAGTCTTTACGTTTTTAATGTTAGAAAGTGCAATTTTATCATTAGGTTTGAGATTTAGTTTTAGCTTAGTAATTTCTTCTTGTATATCTATTAACTTTTTATCCCATCCATTTCTCTTGGATAAGTACCAGTTTTTTTAACTTTACCATAAAAAACAAATTTTAGTATATCTCATAAAATCATATCTGAGACCACCATTATTATTTAGTTCTATGAATTGATTAATTCCTTTAAAACCCATTCTTGAATGCCTTTTACTTTAATTATGTATGCCGAAATTCATTGGAAAAAAAATTTAGATTGTTGGGAGTAAAAGCTATTCTAAAAGTAATGATGTTATGATCTGATAAAGAGAACAAAACAATCAATACTTCATCTATTTTAGGGAATAAAGAACTAATTACTGAAACTTAATCTAAATTTTTCTGAGTACCAAATCTATAGGAGTAGTGGGTGGATTTTAATGAAGAAGGCTATTTTCTTTCAAATAAATCCTTCAAGTTCCTTGTATTTATATAATTATTTAAATGTTTAGCTACTGAAGACATTTTCAAAGTTTAGTGTTTGTGGTATCTTTGTGAGATAGTATGCAATTAAAATCACCAACTAACAATATCTCCCCCTGGAGTGTAGAGTCATGATATCTAAATATTTCTTTACAGTTTTTGTGCCAATGCCAGATATCCAATACATATTTATAAGTGTACAAACGTTTGTTCCCAGTCTTATTATTACCATCCCAAGTGTACCAATGTATCTACAATCTCAGGTATACTTAAACCCCGGGATTCATGAACCTTGCGCCAGGCGCCCGCATAGCGTTGGCGTTATAACGCCAAATATGGCTGCTGAGCGATTCAGGTATGAATGAATTCCACGTGCACTACCGGCGTGCGCCGGACCGTCTCCGCCCCCCAGCGTAGGTATGCAAAACACACTGTGTGCGGTATTGCACCATGCAAATGAGGGCAATAGCGATCCACGAAGTGGCGCAGGCGTAGCGCAAGGGCACGGCAATGTAAACCAAAAAAAACGGTTTACATTTACCCAAACATACCGGAGGAGTAACGGAAGGCTGTCAAAGTCAGGTATCATATAGGTGCAATATGCCAATGTGGAAAGGCACCGAGAATGTCCAAAGAAAATATGCAGAAAATGTAAAAAATGACATAAATGGCACGACGTAGAAAGAACAGCAGACCCCCGGGATGTGTGCACAGAAGTTGTAAAGCAATGAAATAATATGATAATGTCCGAAAAGAGCATTAGAACACAAATCAGCTGCACAGCCACCACACACCATAGTATGTATGTAAAGCTGCAACCCCAGCGCAATGGTTGTCAAGGAGTGGAGGCGGTGTCCGCGCCGTAACCAGGTATTAGTAGTCAATTCCATGCAAATGAGGCAGATAATACTGAATCGCGCAAAACGGCGCCAGCGTAAGGAAGGAGCAAACGGCGTAGCGGTACTACACCGAGGAGTGGCCCACACCAGATACATGTCAACCACACAGGGTGTGCCACCGTAGGAGGAAGGATATTGAGGACAGCAAATCTGGGCTGTACAATGCACATCACAACATCATGACTGGCGGTTAGGAAATAGATGCGCTGACAGTACAGAATGCGCTGTACAAATGCATGTGCACGAGGATGATTACGCTCCCGAAACCAGTCATGTGACGGCCTCACCGCCAACAACCAGGGATATAGGAAGGTAATGCGGAGAATACGAGGAAATGCGGAAGCAGTGTAAATGTATCCGTAACGAGCAATTAACACCAATCAATGCAGGAAGGGCAAACGCCGGCAGCTGATAAGTCTGCATGCAGACTCCTGCAGAACGGGAAAGCGGAGGTATATGAGAGCAAAGATAATAGCGGATGTAGTAGAAATGCAAAGAGCAAAGAACCGAAATAGCACAGCCAAGTACAGATGTAGCATAACTGCGGCCGCAGATAAAATGCATCATATGCCATGTGCGTGCAGGATGCAGTAATGTAAGATGCCAGGCGAAGGCAATGCAGGCAACTGTAATGTTACACTACAGGCAGTACCGCTGCAGCTGCAAGCGTAAAACCACGGAAATAATCCATGGATAGGGCCGCACAGACACACCCAATGACATCACCGGGTATACAGCACAACAGTACTAAATGTGAATGCGCCCAACACACAGCGATTTCCCAAACGCCGCACCGTAGGGTGTAAACAGACGGGGAACTTTTAACATGTATATGCTGGGTGCCGCCGTGGCCGTGATGCATAGGTATGTGGCAGAGACAGACGGAGTTGCGGAGGGTGGTGCCGACAACTACCGTAGGCCTCACAGGAGAAGGAGAGTGTTCAGAGCAAGGGTGACCTACCAGGGGCTGCGAGACCTGGACATAGTAGAGCGCTACAGGGTGGACAGGGACACGTTACAGCAAATCGTGGAGCTGTGCCGGCCGCGCCTGAGAACAAGAGACAACAGAGGGGAGCCCATCCCAGTGGACACAAAGGTATGTGTGAGCTTGCGAATACTGGCTACAGGTACCTTCCAAAGGCCCACCGGGGACATAATGGGCATCTCACAGGCATCAGCATCCAGGGTACTACACCAGTTCCTGGATGCCATGTTACCACATGCCCATGAGCACATAAAGTTCCCCACATCTCAGGAGGAGTTGGCTAGCAATATGCGCCGCTTCCACCGTGTGGCACAATACCCGGAGGTCCTGGGTGCGATAGACTGTACGCACATAGAAATCAAGTCACCACCTGGGGAGCAGGGTAGACGCTACATAAACCGCAAGGGATACCCCTCCATCAATTGCCAGGTCGTGTGCAATGCGCAGGGCATTATCATGGATGTGTGTGCTGGCAGCCCTGGAAGCTACCACGACTCCCATATCTGGCATGCCTCGCAGCTGTATCAGGTATTCGCCAGTGGGGACATCACACAAGGTCACCTTGTGGGGATGCTGGCTACGCACTGGAGCCGTGGTTGATGACACCCATCAGAAATGCACACACACACATGCAAGAACGCCATAATGAGGCACACGCACAAACGAGAATAATCATAGAGCGTGTGTTCGCCATGTTGAAATCACGGTTCCGGTGCTCGGCTACATCCGCTGGAGCCTTGCAGTACTCTCCAGGCACAAGTGCCCACATATTCATAGTATGTTGTATGCTACACAATATGATTCTGCGGAAACAGCTGCTGCAGGGACATAATGCCGGAGGGCCACCAAGCCCGCCACAACTGCCAGGGCAAGCACAGGCACAGGGCGTGCGCCGCCACGGACACACTGAGCCAGCCCCAGTAGGCAGACAGAGGCGTACCCAATATGCCTACGCCCTGGCAAAGAGGGAACGCATAGCACATACTTTGACAGTGTAGGCCCCATGGACTGACACCTCCTGACCTGCACACACAGTAAAATGGACGCCACACAAACATGTCCGCCCGTAATGTGTACCGTATGTGCGGACGTATGTGTGACTCCAACAAAGGCACCGCCAAACACTGCACACCCAATAGTCAGCAGAGCATGGAACGCCAACACCTCAACGGACGCCGGTTCAACAGCACACGGCGTAGCCATATGCTGCCACTATCGGCGCAAGTCGACCACACATGTACGCATTTGCATACACAGATCCCGAAATACATATCAGTACACATGTAGAAATATATGTACGCATACACAGATAGAAAGGACAACAGGGTAATATGGAACCCAGGGATGCAAGGTCACAGATAAGTAAGACGCGAAATCACCACATATCAAACATAGTGACCGACAACCCGATCATCCTGGAGGGTGGGCAGGGCAGGTAACGCCAGCCATGGAAATGTTAACCTGCAGCAATACATATCCGCGTGTCGGGATGGTCACCGTCCACGGTACAGTAACGGATAAGTGTAGGGTCACCACCTGTCCCACGTTGTGAGGGACAGTCCACCTTTGGGCAGTTGTGTCCTGCAAAACAATGACAAAATGGCAAATGTCCTGAGATTGTAGGACAAAACCATTTCCTACAATTACGCTATCAGTTTCAGAAAACAGTTATTTTGTAGAAGAAACATCTAAATATGATAATAAACAGAATAAGCAACTGTAATGCTACAGCTTCGTATTCCGTCAAAAAAGTGAATCGCTGTCCTCTGTACTGGCCGTGGGTATGTGTTGGCATGCAAAACCTGACGTACGTACTAAAAATGTCCCACCTTGGCCAATTGAAAAGGTGGCAACCCTACATATGTGCGTGTCATATCCATAGGACATGAGTGCGGAGATACACGCCGCCACCGGCGATGCGGCCAACGTAGGTATTGTGTCCAACCGTCGGTGCGAAAGCGGAAAGCATACCAGTGAAGTGTACGACATTATGAGGAACGTACCTCATCTGGGGTGTAAAACAGTGCATGTTCCTCGCAGTTCCTCCAAGTTCCACATTGAAAATGTCTCTCAAACAACCATTGTTAGGAATGTATATAAATGACATCCTGGTAAATACAATGTACTCATAGTAAGTCATTAAAGGTTCTTCACTGTACGTAAATCATCATATCATAATCAACCTATGACCTACTTAGCTGAAGTTGTCACTATGCCATTACTATGTGTTCCACATTATGCCCATGTGTTACACATTACTACTGTGTGTGTTCCCCACTCCGCCAATAGAAGGTTGACAGCCATTGCGGCAATATGTGTATGTGTGAGGTGAAGCTGTCGTGTGTTCCGCTGTGTGTGTGTAATGTGTGTGCAACTGTAAACTGTGTATGAAGGTGACATGTCACAGCCGGACTGTAATAATAGGCGGAGGCATACAGTACAGGAACCATAGGCGTATGTACAGCAGTACCCACAAAGTAGTACCGACATCTCCTCAGTGGCTATGCACGTGGCGACGTAAAATGATGCAAAGCGCAATTGTCCCAAAGTGTACCACAGGGCCCTAGCAAACAGGAGATGCAAAGGACGATGTACAAACCACGACCGTAGGCATGGCGGCCATAACGTACACTCCACACGGTCCGTCGGCAACGTTACACAGCATCAGGCATGTACGGCGAAAATACGAATGTGCCATCCCGGCACCGATCGTGAACAGTCACGGTCCGGTAAATACCGCGGTGTGTTCCACGACCGCGACGTAAGCAAGCGGCACACGAATAGGAGGCTACCGGTAGCATACAGTCCGCCCCAAGTATAGGACCACAATCACCGTAACTATCAGCGACAAGATGCCAATGGATGGTAGGCACGGACGAACATCCGCAGATATCTAACCGATGTGAAGGAGGAATACGTGCAGGAAGCACACATGCAGGCGACACCAACAGCAGACGACATCAACAAAACAAATATTCCCGGAACAACACACAGGTAACCCGCAGCTCCCTAAGCACGGATGGAGCACACACACAAGCATATCTGGTATGTATAAATGCAAGACTCACACACCGTCCCCGTCAACCACATCCGCAGATATACCCCATTGCACATATCAAAGGGATAACAGCTAAAACAGTAGCAAACACATACAGGCAGTGAATGACAGCGGCATACCCACAACAAGCCGGGGAAACACAAGCAGCGGCCCATGCATCCATGCATTCGCTATGTACAGGAAAATAACATCCAGGTAAAACATTTGAATGCACAACGCCATCGACAGACGCCGCCAGGACACGGGGACCCACATGTCGAACACAATACCATACCCAACACACACAATCCACGGCTAACACCACAGCGAAATGTACCCGACAACACACATAGCGGATGCAGTCACACAAACATGATACAATACATACCATCCTCACGAAGGTATTGCAAATAACCAACGGCCACACGAGGAAAGAACCATGGCCTAGTGCCGACGCGTAACGAACGAAAGGAAGGGGGATCACCGCTGATATGCGCATAAGTACACACCGAGGAACAGCTATTGGCCTGATTAACCCACATGCATCAGGCGACGACGAATATAAGGAAGACCTCCTGGATATTCAAACCGTATGTTCATACCGAACGCAGACAACGAGAAAAAGAGGAATAGAGGAATAGAGACGAAATCAAAACAAAAGGCCGGAAAGGTATGTCGAACCCACGACATGTACGGGTGTGTAACGCACGATACGTATGACGAATCTGTACAGTATGTGAACGGTGTGTGTAGGTAAAGATACCTGTCCATCAGGCAGAGAGAGCTCAAGGTTGATATGTAATGCTAAAACGCTGCAGCATACCAACAACTCTGGAGAACGTGTGCACAGCAGTGGGACAACAGCGAAACACCCGGGGATACCCCAGGGCCGGCTTGCCACCCTTTCAAAAGGCCAAAGTGGGAAACCGTCGGGACACACTTCAGATGTCGCAGGTGGACACATACCCATGGTCAGTACAAAGGTTAGAACCCTACTCCTTTGCATGATGAAATGTGTAGTCTTGTAGCAGTTCAGTTGCTTATTGTGTGTCTTGTAACAGTTAGGAATGTGCATACATAAATAAGTATGTCATGCAACCCTTACATAGCAATGGGATATAGTGATGTCCCACAATCTCATCACATGTGCCATTTGTGATACATTAGTCAGGACACAACTGCCCAAGGAGGGACTGTCCCTTGCAAAGAGGCACAGGTGGTAACCCTACCCCAGGTCTGCCATAGGGGTTGCAAACACAGAACAATGCCACCACCCACGCCGATGTTGCCAGTGGATAGCCAACACTGAAGTGCCACAGCAGGCGATAGGACATGTATGCATAGTGTCACAGCACACATGTGCATGGGCATATACCGTCGATGTCATACGGAATGTGCGCACGACGTGCACCTATCCCACGCAGTAGGGGCGACTATGTCAGTTATGTGTAATGCAAAGCTGGCATGATGGATATGTTCACAGATCATAGACAGTACCACAGGCATAGCATGCATGATGGAGCGATGGGCCAATGTAATATACATACACAAGATATGTATGGCCTGCACATATGGGACAATGTAGTAGCAGAATAGGTACCCAGAATGGAGGTAACAGCAAGTGACCATGTCCAAACGTTCCATAGCTGGTGCAATGTGTGCCACAATGATGTCCAGCAGGGCCGTGTGTAAACACATGTGCAATGTACACAGTAGTGACACCCCCCCCCCATGGTAGTGTCCACTGAACGGCAGAACTGGATGTCAACTGTCATGTCTATACAATATGTCCACTGTGGTGGTACCATGGGTGTGTGTCACCAACCAGCAAGGCAGCTATCACACGACTAGTGACACAGTGTGCCCCTGTGGGATGTGGACAGGACCTATGTCCCCCAGCATGGTGTGTGGCCAGACGGTGGATGACACACAGACGCCTGGCTGAGCAATGTGGCATGTGTGCACACATGCAGGACTGCTACTCCCCCCTGCCCACAGCAAACGCCATGTAGGAGTAATACATGCATCAGTACTGTGGAGAACATGGCCCATGGCAGAGTACAATATACCCCTGTGTCAGTGGCATGCAGGTGAGCACAGATGTGTTACATGACTGTCATTTGCATATGTCAACTGTCTGAGCTGGGTAGAGAGCACAGCATGACTATACCGAGACATGTAACGCTGTATCAATTGTGTAAGGTACACCACAGATGTGTCATTGTAACATGGCCTCCGTGTACATGTGTGTATGGCACACGTACAAGCGCACCCAAGGTATCAGCTAGACATACGGTCCAGACATGTGTAGTCCTGCACATGTGTACCCACGCTTATGGTGTAATATGGCAACCACAGCACCATGTGGGCCATGTGTGTGTACATCAACCATGTACAACGTGATATGCCTGTATAGGACAGTATCCATGTGATACACACCGCATGACCGTCAGTATGCAAAGGTGATGTGTATGCACTATGTGTGATGTAACTGATGTAATGATATCCACATGATATATCTGCCACACTGACACCTGTATGGGTGTCAGCAACATGAGTAGGATGAGCTAGAATGCTGCCAGGTATGTAGAAGTGGTATATGTAGGCATGTACAGTACTGTGTGACAGCAGGTAGTGTACGTATGCAAATACAGAGCATGAGGGGCCACATGTCTGAGGAATGTGCAATGCCACACGTCCCTGAAATGTCGGAGTCAGCATGATATGCCTGCACCACTGTGTGAACTGTACAGAAGGCACATGGCGAATATGCCGTAAACATACGGTATGATGTGATGCAGGATGTGTACACTGTCAATAGCATAAAGTGGAATGGTGCTGAAGGGCAAAGAGCGGATCATGTCTGATGTGATACACTCTGTAGCACCCCAACCACCCATGCAATAATATGACAGGTGGCCAGCATGGGATGTGGTGTGCTGTGGTGCACAGAAGCCCAACAAGGGTGCCAGGAAAGGCATGCAGGTAGTCATTGAGTGTGTGAAGCATGTATGTCAAGATGTGGCCCAGTGCCATACTGAATGGCCCAGTCATGGGTGTAGAGATGCAGCCCCATACGTGCAATGCAGTACCATCCATGTGTAGTGTGATAGATGTGGTAGTGTGGTGGTCAGGGTGCACAACGACATGAATGGGCTAGCAGTCACTGACGGTGCTGCTGCAGAGACATGTAACAGCCAGGTTGGCGGATACAACAACTACGGTGGTTGGAGGTGACATTGGGACTGTGTTCCCAGACATAACATGTGCATGACAGTACTATGTATGTGTCCACAGGGTCAATACAATGTCCAGCCAAGGATTGGAACCCTGTAGTGAGTGAGAGTGTGTAATGTTGGTAGGTACCCCATTGGCAGGCAGGATGCCAGCAACATCTGTGTTGTCGATGCCTGCATGACCGTGGTATGCTGCATTGAATGTGGATGTAGTCAAACAGCACAGACATACCACCACACTGCGTGAGGGCCCACACTGCAATGTCTGGCAGTCATGTGTAGGTAGCTAGCTGTGGAGTATGTCATGCACCAGCAGGACACACCATGACTGTCAAGTGACACACAACACACAGGTGAACAAAACTACCGTGCAACAGCCTGCACATGTGCCCATACAGCACGTGTGCATGGAACAGGAATACCACTGTATGCCTGTGAAAGTGCCAGCACCACCATGTGTCAGTGTGGGATAGCATGGTCCCTACCAGTGTGTAAATGTAGCAGAAGTGCACTGTGATCACTGTTGGCATAGGCACATAGAATGTCCATCGGATGGGGTGACATGCCCTCAACTACCTCTGTCAGTGGATGTCAGTAATACCGGCTGTAGTGTGTATGTACCATGCATGCTGCTATGGTTGTGTGCTTAGGGTGTGGCTAGCAGGGATGGTAAGCACGGATGTTCAGCAAACAGAGGGGGGAGGTGTGTAGGCCTAGCATACAGACAAATGGAGGTTTGGTGCATGCTGAGGGTATTGCAGGTATGGTATGTGTCGTGTAATGTGTCACCCAGCTATGCGTACTGCATGGCCAAGCATGTGTGGGTACGTGGGACTCCATACTAGGGAAGGTCCTGTTGCCCGCAATACATAGCAGTAGCAACTGTCCCAGGTGCAATGTACAGCATGCCATCCCGACTGGCATGTAACCTGTGGTGTACAGTGTCTGCACTGTTGCGTGTCACAATGTGTGTACTGGTCACAAACATGGGTATCTGAACATGGACTACCTATGATGCAATGTGTCATGGGAAAATACAGTATGTGTGTAAATCACGGTGTGGTTTGGGAACCACACACCTGTGTGTGTTGCAGTCCAGGTATGTGACTGGGAGGTATGATCTGTGTACAATCTGGACTGGCAGGTGTGCCGTAGGGCATGGAGGCATGTCCCAGGCACCGTAGATAAATGACATGTGTGCTGTACTGTGTGTGCAGTGCTACTGTACAGCACAGTGGAGGGTGTAAGCATTGTCACACATCACTGCATGCTGTGCCCACCTGTGACAGCCCTGCCAGAGGCAGACATGTGACACCGCTGCACAGGCAGCATAGCATGAGAAGATGTACATGTGGGCTGCACACCTTAGCCAGATGTCCACACGTCATGTGTGCCACGGTAGTGTGGTTCAACACGACTATCAGACTGGACAAACAGCACATGCCTGCATAACAACAGTATGACCATAGTCAACAGTCCCAGTGACAGAGTAGGCCAATGTAGACTATCCCTGCATGCAGACCAGTGGCTACTGGACACCTGGCTAGACACACACCTGGACGGTTAATTCACCATTGAGCCATCACATGTCCACGCCCATGTGGGCCGCATAATGTCATCCCAGGGTGTTCACAATAGCAGGTGGCCAGGCCGACACGGGGTTCCCGGTGATGTGTCATGGCGGCATATGTTGATTAGCACAGTCGGTCACATGTCTGCAACATACTGGTGCATGATGTATACTGTTACATGATGAATGGAACTGCACTGTCACCCACTACAGGGCCAGCTGGCACAGGTGTGGTGTGACTGGTGTAACCCATGTTTGCACAGGATACACACTGCTGTTGTAGGCAGCCATGCTGGTGGCCACCAGTGATATATGCAGTGGTCATACAAACATACCGCATACAGTGTTCAGGCAGGAATGTCAATTGTCGTGGACGATGTGCTGCTATGTGAATGTGGGTGTTTGTTGTGAATGTCACACATCCAGAAGACACCATCTGGTGCAGTCATGGTTGTCAACACCGTACACACATCCACAGCAGTCAGAACCCAGTCCCGACAATGTGTGTCAGTCACCCTTGCACCGGTGACATATGTGCACATGGCGGAACACCTCCCACTGTCATCTAAGCTGTCTACATGATGGCTGGAATGTGCTGTAGCAATGTACAATGCTGGTAGCCCAATGAAGTACCTGGAATCAGACACAGTACACTATGTCAGCCATGTAAACCATGCACAACAATGACTGCCAAACAGACATGAACAATGCATTGACACATGGAACATGTGCTCATGACAACCCCCACTGAGGTATGTTGCACATATAGATGTACAATTGTCATCTATGGCCATAGCATGGATGCAGACACACATACCCCACAGGTAGTACCATGTGATGTCGGTAGGGGGGCATTGCTTGTGTATATGTCACAGTAGATGTACATAGACATGTCCTGCATAGCCGTCATGTAGGGGTAGCTGTGGTATGTCACTACTGGACATGCCCATACAGAGTACCATGTCCCGCAGGAGATGTGTTAGGTGTGTACCACATGTGACATGCTGACAACAATCTGCGATGTGTATGGCTGCCGTTGTACCTGTGTGACAATGTCTGTGATGGGTGCAAAGGCACATAGTATCATATTGTATGCACACAAGCCCCACATAGCTGCATAGCCTGAACATACAGTACAAGGAGTGTGTGGGATGATAGCAACCCACAGGTGGAGATGGGTATGGACGGCGGCCCACAACCACATGTGTGTGTACGGTGTTCACGCCCACGACACATGAGCATCTGAGAGGCTAGCGTCACAGTTGTACAGGGTCGCATGTACATATGTTCCGCAACATCCCTGTATGTCCCACCACTGGCCTGTGGACCGATGGACAACAAGCAAATGTGCAGGTATGAGATGTGCACAGCACATCACAGATGCCTACCGTAGAACAGGCCTACCATGTAGACATGTGCACAGTAGGTCTGCGCCACCTGCAGTCAAACACATTAGGTGCCAAACAACACCAATAGTCCGCCAATGACACAGATGGGCGTGCATGCCTCTGTGTATATATGTCTGTGAATGGCTCAGGCATAGCAATATAGGTGTGTCACCATTGTGAACAACAATGTGGAAGGGTCGTTTGTGTGAGGGGTGCATCACATGTGTATGGTCAGATGGACGATACCATCAGTGGGCCTGCTATGTGAACATCCATGTCCCCATACACGGATACCTCTGCTGAGGCCAACACCACATTCACACAGGGAGGGATGGCGGTGTGTAGTGCAGCAGCAGACATGTGGGTGGCAGCGGGCAATGTATGTGCACATATGTGTTACCCACAGCAGTTCAGGCAGATATCCATGTGCATGGGATAGCGGTGTGTGTACACATACAGCATTGTGTCGATCAACATCCCAGCACATAGCACCTGCCAGGGCTACAGTGTATGCATGGATGTGTGATACCTGCATGCACCACACACACCCTCAACAAGCAGCGTACAGCATAGTCGGTGGAGGACAGTGTCCACGCCATGGTGATAAACATGTGGAACGTCCATTTTCACACAGCTATGACAAAAGCAATGGACAGCCACCCTGCCAATACCGCCAGCCCCTGAGTGGGTCACACCCATTGCCATGTATGTGGCATACCCTGCCATATCATGCAGAGATGACCAGCAAGGCTGCATGAGCTATCACGGTCCCACATGGTGCAATGGACAAAAGGCACTCTCACTATCAACCATACACAGTAGTAATGTGGTGGCGATGCACCCTGTCATGTTACAGGTGCTGTGTGATGCTCTGCACAATGTGTGCGGTACACGCTTATGCATGACCTTTCCTGCCAATGTGTCATGGTTACACATTGCTCCATGTGTATCACATACGTAACACAGGTGAGCTGGGGCAAGTTGTCCAGCACCGCTACAGTGCTGTGTGGAAGTACATGGCACAACACATGCATGTGCAGGTGTCCATGTGTATGTGTACAGTGCCGCTACTGACGCATCACAATGGACACAGACCTGATGTGTACTGACATGTACACAGTGTACAGGTGAACAGTAGCACAGACGTCACATGGGGACATATGCCAACTGATATGGGCATAGGTGCAGCCAGGTACACATGTCCATGGCAGGCTAACATCTACATGGTGCGTGCACAGTGTGATGGGGTGGCACACAGATATGATGTGACACCCAGTGCTCAATGGTGTGAAGCCACAACATCGGCTGTGTCACCGCCACGATGCCCTTCACAGATCACTGTGCAGATGTCGTATATGTCATAGCAATGCATTTCCAACAGTATGCCAGCACAGCAGTGTGAATGTGACTTGCCACCATCATTATGTCTTCCAGATAATGCCACGTTCCCGGCTTCCACCATTTAGCCGACAGGAGGACGAGGTCATCATACCATACCTCCAGAGTAACTACAACGCCCTGTTTAGCCATGTGCCACAGCAGGCACAAGAACGGCAGGAGATGTGGGAGGAGTTGTGCAGGAGGGTGAACAGCGTGGCGTAAACAACCGCAGCTACCAACAGATCCGCAGGCACTGCACAGACCTGATCCGCATGCAAGACAGCGTGCCGCTGCAATCGCCAGGCAACAACGTGGGACAGGTGGTGGGCCACCAACACAGCCCCCACTCACAGCTACGGAGGAGCTCCTGGCTAGTCTGGGGACACCCACGGAACAACACGCAGAAACACCTGCGTCCATCGTGGAGGTGGGTGTCTCCCGAGCTATGAGCCTGGAGCTGCCTGGTAAGTCAGTGTTGCATGTTTGTATGATAGGCGACTGTGGGTGTCATAGTACAACACATGATATAGCAATACATGCCAGGTATATGGCCACACAAGATGCAAACCATTGTATGCTATGTTGTGTTAGAGACATGTGCATAGCACATGCAACCACACACATGCATGATGTGTCATGCACAGTGCTGACCGTGGAGATAGTAATGGCTAATGTGTATACCTTTGTGTAATGCCTTTACAGGTACGTCTGGCGTGTCGCAAGTCCAAGGGTCTGTTGCAGGTGAGTCTGTTGCCAGTCAAACGCATGTTCTGCTGTATTGATATTCCCCATGTGTGTAGGCATGACATGCTCACTTGTGTGTGACCCCGTCACGGTATACAGCTCGCACCACCCGACATACACACCACCCATGTACAGTAGACACACCCGCTATCAGACAGTGGTATGACACCACACAACCAATTGGTGTGTTACGTGCATTCAGCTATGCATACAATGGTGTAGGTGTTACACAATGGCTGCATGTGTAGTATGCATTGGTATGCCACCGCAGTATGGACACAGTACCACAGAGTGAGCTGTGATCTGGCCAGAGCACAGGTGTTACCAATGTGACCCATGCCCCTGCATCGGTGCACACGCCAGACATGGCGCATGCCATGTCCCATGCACGTGGATGTCTGGCTGCAGCATTGTCACACCATGATATGACCTATGCACAACATAGCAGACATACACACTGTCAGCATATCCATAGAGAATGTGACACGTCACACTAGTATGGGTGTATGTCACATGGGCCACCACAGGGCCGTGTGCACAATGTCTACCACACACAATTGTCAATGAGTCAGAAAGACAAGGCCATGGTTAATACCTACAGGCATGTTGCCACACAGCACATCCACAGTGGGTACTCACCATTGCACCCTGTACACACATAGTGGGTTCATCAATGTAGTGGACCCCCTGGACATCTGATGTAGTACACCAGTGACATGACATTCCTCTCCACAGCTACTACAGGTGCCTCCAATGTTCACTATATATGTGCTGCTGAGCAGCTGAACTGGCTTACAGACATGGCATTGTAATGCGCCCAGGTCACGATCGCACAGACACATAGCTGTGTCCTGCTACTGTGCAGTGGCACAGAGCCCGCACCACACACCGCATAGCTATGCACACAGCTCACAGCAAAAGTAACTACACAGACATCACTGTTACACATACATTGTATCTGTACACTGTACACATAACACTGCACCATGACAGCCATCATGATGTGGTGCATGCGGTGGGACACCATCTTCACACGCCCACATGATACCGCATATGTTTGTGCTGTACATTACATACTGTTGCCAGCCATGTGTACTCCCAACTTGCCCGTGGCCACACGGTGTATCACGCTGATGCATGCAAACTACCATGAATGTGTGTACTGCATGCCTACGAAATGACACCTGCCTGTTGTACTGTCCCCACCAGGGCAGTGTACATATTGCCACTAAGAATGTCTGGTCTGCATTCACTGGTCTGTGTTGTGTGAATGCTGCATGCCACCTGCATAATCACATGCATGCTGTGTGTGTGTCTGTGTGTGTCTGTGTGTGTGTTTGTGTGTGTGTGTGTGTGTGTGTGTGTGTGGGTGTGTGTGTGTGTCTGTATTGTAACCGATGGTATGTCCTTGTATTGACAGGTGCTGTTGTTATGCTACCCTCCCGCGGTCAATCTGATGCTAGTGTCCCCACAGATACTAGTGGTGATGAGCATGTGCATGAGGCACAGGCAGGGTCGCCACAGGCAGAGACTGTGCCACTGGAGAACATCACACATACGTCCCTTTCATCCCTGCACACAGTCCAGATGCCGACACATACCCCAACACCATTGCCCATAGATGATGGTGAGTCAGCGTCTGTTGTCCCCGAGCAGGAATGTGTGGTGGCTGCAGAAGGTGTGGGGACACACGATGTTGCCAGTGTAAGGACTGGTGCAGTGCCACGCAGGCATGTGGCAGGTGCTGCCCGTAGGGGAGCACCGCCAGACATACACCTGCCGCCCAGGTGCAGCAGCTGGTATAACCAGACGATGTTCCAGACTGTAATGGCGGCGCAGGCACGCGCCGAACGGCAGAACCAGGAGGGGCAGAGGCTGCAGAGGTCTGCAATCCGCACTTAAATGACAGCATCCAGGCATTGGCGAATGCACAACAGCATCTTGCCGATGTTCTGGATAGGAGATTGGGCGATATGGCTGGTCTCATCGACCGAGGCTTGGCCATCCTTGAGCGCAGCACTCCGTGCAGGAACACCAGGTAGGGTGAGGCATAGTGCACGTGGCCGGTGCCAGCAACACCACCTGCAGCAGGTCAGCGGTGCGTGCCACCTCCCATGCCCACACAGACAGTGATGGTAGCAGTAGCACTGCAGCTGCTACCACACCATCCACACCTGGACAGAGCAGGCCACGTGGACGTGGCCCTGGACGGCCCCGCCAGGCACGCTTCCAGCGGACATGTGACATCGGAGAGTGGACAGTCTGTACCTCCACCCGGTCGTGCCCGGCGACCCCAGGCAGGCGCTGGTCACTTCGCCACCGCAGACACAGTGAGCCATAACACCTGCACTGTACAGTCAGGGGCTGCCAAGCATACCCCGTAGGCATCACAGATGACTGAACTGTGTACACACACACCCACACACAGCAGACACAACTGTAGGGCTCCACCACACCCACATGCAATCTACATAGTCATGCCCACTCAATGCACTGGCCCTTACACACACACATGATGTCATCCATTGGTACAGCCCATGCCTGTGGCACACATATCACCCTGTGCAAATGATTAAGTCTCTGCCGCGATAACTGTGAGCCACACCATCAATGCACGGTTAAGCTGACATATTATGATGCACAGGGTGGACACGATAGTGAGAGGTGTATGTGATACCTGTGTCCGCATAGTACGTGCTGTGTATGTTGTGGTGTGTGTGTATGGCTGGTGGCAGGTGTGTATGTGATGTGTGTTCTGCACGGACATCATGCAGCAGACATACCATGCAGGACAGGTGCAGCATTCATTGATATGTGTACACAGTATGTGTGGTGGTTACATGTGTAGCACCATGTCGGTGCAGTTAACCCGTATGATACTGATGGTGTACTTGCACGTGCCTACTGGGAGCACTGTAATTAGTTCCCCACGTAGTCGTGGTGTACCCACAGGCATGTCTGGCAAAATCAGCATAGCACAGTTACCCACATCTGGCATGGACCCCTACATAGGTACATAGGCACACATGAACGTGACAGGATATGTGCCCTACGACATGTGTGGACCTAGCATGACTGTGTGTGGCATCTAACACCCCTCAGGATGGTGATGCCATATCCATCAGTCACCAGTCCCTGGTCTAGCAGTGACACACAGAGGTTGACTGGCGCATAACTATAGGCACACATCCACACGTCAGTAGCAGTCCTGGACAAAGGCAGTCAGGGCCTTTCCTTCACATGGCATGGCACCCCTCCCTGTGTTGTAGTGTGTGGCTGGCCGCTACCCTCTTCCCCAGCACGCCCCACTCATCGCTGGGTTGAGGTGTCTGACAGTCGCTTCTGTGCCCGTGTTCGCATGGGGCCTGGAGGTGGAATGTGCCCATGTCACCCAGGACAGACATGGCCGGTATGTCGGGCACAGAGCACCACGGAGCAGCTGTGCTGTGGAGATCCACAGCCAGTGTCCCCTTGGCCGCACCTTGTGACACATGCCCTAGCTGTGTCACCCCCGTCTTGTGGAACGCTTGCGGTCCTTCCGAGAGCTGCAGGCATCAGGTTAGCTACAGGCCACATGTGCCATTGTACGCAGTCATTGCACTGGTGTGTGATGTGTACAGGGTACAATGAACACCCTGATGTGGTTGCCATTCCATCCAGACCAGGAGGCCACAATGGAATGTCTTCACACCCACATTGCCATTGTGTGTGTTGACAGAGGTTGCCAACAGGTGTGGTAGCCATTACCCTGAACATGTCCACCATCTTTAATGGCGCACCACCTACATGTGAAATTGGGACGAACATGTTCTTCACACTGGGTAGGGCTGCACCTTCTCTGGCATATGTTAGCAGGCCATGGCTCTGGCACCAGTCAGCCATGTCTATGACGCCCTAGGTGGATGTACGTGTAACATGGGGTGCTGGGTATGTTGGCCGGTGCGTAGTCATCTGCATACCTTGTCTGCTACAATCCCCCTATGATTGCATGCACATTGGAAGGTCGGATGCTATCTGGCAGGGTGCACAGGAGTGAGCCCTGTGGCCCTCCACTGGGTCAAGATATGAGTGTGACAAAGCACCTTCAGCACCAACCCTGTGTGGTGTGACCTCCAACCTGTGTGAGAAGCATCGGGTGACATATGTCCCCACATGTATGCTGGCGAGCCTTTACATGGGTCCCATGTGTAGTGTGCTCTGAACGCTCCCAGCAGGTCATGTTACTGTGTGCAAACCCACATATCCCCATCAATGGCCTTGGTGAACACTCCAGACTGGACGAGCAGGTTCGGGAGGCAGGATCCGCACTTGACTATGTAGTTGTCGGTATGTTCCCGTATTGGCTGTACACCGCTATCTGTAACCATGACCACCTGTATGGACCTCCACACAGATTTGCAGACAACATTTGTCAAGC
Source organism: Protopterus annectens (assembly GCF_019279795.1). Lineage (NCBI taxonomy): Eukaryota > Metazoa > Chordata > Ceratodontiformes > Protopteridae > Protopterus > Protopterus annectens. The sequence continues at coordinate 185,117,693 of NC_056736.1, read as the reverse complement.
GTATAGGGTGTGGCTGTTGACAGTCCATAGGAGCACTACCCTGGCATAGTGGGACCACAGATGCCATATGGCATCCATTGGGGACATAGCCCATAGTAAGGCTAACATGACACAGTGGCCGCATGTGTGGGCCGAGGGCCTCAAAGAGGATGGGTAGCACACAGCCAGGGAAACCATCGGTGCCCATTGCTGACGTGTCAAACGCCATAGAGATATGGGATCACCCCAGGCCATATGACATGTTTTGGAGGATACACTCTGGTGGGATGGATATGTTCCCTGTTGGGGGGGGGGGGGGTATGCATGGAACATGTCCTGTGGTATGCAGACAATGTCTGTGAGTGCAGTGACTGTTGTACCATTCTGGACCATTTCCAGGCATGTCAGTGTGCCCCCAACCATGTCCTTACCACAGTTAGGGAACGCCCTGTGGTTGTCTCATGTGCCCTCTGCAGTACCACTCCCACGAGCGGACCTGGATGTTGGTATGTGGGGCCGTATGGTGACGCCGGTATGAATGGGTGAGGGTTTCCCTGGTACTGTCATTGCCCTGCCATGTAGTAGCTCCAACTGTTGATGTACAGGTAGTCAGTGGCTGCGGTCCACCACACCATGTGCCTACCTGTGGTGGACAAGGTCCTGATGTCATCATGTTTGCCTGTTGCAGACATGCATGTGGGTGGTCAGGGAAGGCATTCGGTAGGTGTATTCCGGTCTGGCCTCTGTTCAACATTGGCATGGAGGACATGTAGGGTACCACACCGGTCATATGATGTGTGTGGTTTTCTGTGGAGAGGTCATCACTGAGGTCCCCCATGCTGGTGTTGGTTACAGTGAGTGGATGACCAGTGGATCCACTATACGTTCTTGCATCACCATTGAGGGCTGTACATCCTGTGTGGGGCCTATCCTCACCATGCGTGATGGGCAGAACTGTCAGACATCCCCCCCCCCTGGTATGTATGGTGCATGGCTGTTTAACAGTGGCCAGGTGTGTGAACACCTGTGACCGCTGGCGTACTGTGTTGCGCCATGGGTAATGTTCCCAGGCTATGCATGGGTGGTTCATGTCACACAAACGGTGCTGTTGTGAGAGCATGCCCACCCACCAGTGTCCTCAGGACATCTGTGAAGGTATCCTGTGTTTGTGAGGGTTGTCTGTAGCATGCAACAAACTGTAGGCCAGTCCTACACATGGTTAATTGCACCTACATATTCCCCGCAGCAACAACAAGGTCTGTGGCATGACCGGGTTACTGTTGTGTGGCCGGACACACAGGATGGTCCGCATTCCGCCACCCATGCCGTCGCACGCACCATGTGTATGCATGTCTGATCTGTGCCGACGCTAAGTGTCTGAGCATGCCCAGTAGGCAGCTGTGTAGATACACACACAGCACAGTGCACACCGCAGCCGTCTGCAGTAATACCCCGGGTGCATGCCTCTATCCCCTACGCAACGGCCACGTCTGTGGCATGGCCAGGTTTCTGTTGTGTGGCTGGACACACACGACGGTCCACATTACGCCACCCATGCCGTCGCAACATGTGTATGCATGTCTGCCCTGTGCCGAGTCTAAGTGTCTGAGCATGCCCAGTATGCAGTGATGTACTGATCAGTAGTTACTTGTTATTCTCGACTGCAGCACTAACGTGTTACTGTACGGCGACCTTGGGCTGGTAACAGACTGCGTGACTGCGCACGCTGTCCGAACACCCGAGCGGGCGCATTGCCTTTGCAAATGATACCACTCACGTAGGAGTATGCCTCCTGACAGCGCTCTGCTCAGTAAACTCGGTAGCTGCTCTGTAAATGCTTCATACTGTAGTGTGTTCATGTAGATAGGCGTAGGTTCGTCCCCCGTCCTTTCCGTGTGTCTGTGTGTCTGTGTGTCTGTGTGTGTGTGTGTGTGTGTGTGTGTGTGTGTGTCTGTGTGTGTTTCCATCTGCCTCTGCGACTGATTATGCTTTTAGACGCTCCGCAACACATGCCTTGGCTATTGCCAACTATTGTCTTGCGGGTGACGCCAGCAGCCTACAAGTATGCCTGTGACAGCGCCTGTTTAGCAAACTCGTAGCTGCTCTGTAAATGCTTCATACAGTAGTGTGTTCATGTAGATAGTCGTAGGTTCGTCCCCCGTCCCTTCCGTGTGCGTGTGTGTGTGTGTTTCCAGCTGCCTCTGCGACTGATTATGCTTTTAGACGCTCCGCAACACATGCCTTGGCTATTGCCAACTATTGTCTTGCGGGTGACGTCAGCAGCCTACAAGTATGCCTGTGACAGCGCCCTGTTTAGCAAACTCGGTAGCGCGGTCTGTAAATGCTTCATACAGTAGTGTGTGCATGTAGAAAGTCGTAGCATCGCCCCCGCCCCTTCCGTGTGCGTGTGTGTGTGTGTTTCCAGCTGCCTCTGCGACTGATTATGCTTTTAGACGCCCCGCAACACATGCCTTGGCTATTGCCAACTATTGTCTTGGCGGGTGACGCCAGCAGCCTACAAGTATGCCTGTGACAGCGCCTGTTTAGCAAACTCGTAGCGCTCTGTAAATGCTTCATACAGTAGTGTGTTCATGTAGATAGTCGTAGGTTCGCCCCCGCCCCTTCCGTGTGTGTGTGTGTGTGTTTCCAGCTGCCTCTGCGACTGATTATGCTTTTAGACGCCCGCAACACATGCCTTGGCTATTGCCAACTATTGTCTTGGCGGTGACGCCAGCAGCCTACAAGTATGCCTGTGACAGCGCCTGTTTAGCAAACTCGTAGCTGCTCTGTAAATGCTTCATACAGTAGTGTGTTCATGTAGATAGTCGTAGGTTCGCCCCCGCCCCTTCCGTGTGTGTGTGTGTGTGTGTTTCCAGCTGCCTCTGCGACTGATTATGCTTTTAGACGCCCGCAACACATGCCTTGGCTATTGCCAACTATTGTCTTGGCGGGTGACGCCAGCAGCCTACAAGTATGCCTGTGACAGCGCCTGTTTAGCAAACTCGTAGCTGCTCTGTAAATGCTTCATACAGTAGTGTGTTCATGTAGATAGTCGTAGGTTCGCCCCCGCCCCTTCCGTGTGCGTGTGTGTGTGTGTTTCCAGCTGCCTCTGCGACTGATTATGCTTTTAGACGCCCGCAACACATGCCTTGGCTATTGCCAACTATTGTCTTGCGGGTGACGCCAGCAGCCTACAAGTATGCCTGTGACAGCGCCTGTTTAGCAAACTCGTAGCTGCTCTGTAAATGCTTCATACAGTAGTGTGTTCATGTAGATAGTCGTAGGTTCGTCCCCCGTCCCTTCCGTGTGCGTGTGTGTGTGTTTCCAGCTGCCTCTGCGACTGATTATGCTTTTAGACGCTCCGCAACACATGCCTTGGCTATTGCCAACTATTGTCTTGCGGGTGACGCCAGCAGCCTACAAGTATGCCTGTGACAGCGCCTGTTTAGCAAACTCGTAGCTGCTCTGTAAATGCTTCATACAGTAGTGTGTTCATGTAGATAGTCGTAGGTTCGTCCCCCGTCCCTTCCGTGTGCGTGTGTGTGTGTGTTTCCAGCTGCCTCTGCGACTGATTATGCTTTTAGACGCGCCGCAACACATGCCTTGGCTATTGCCAACTATTGTCTTGCGGGTGACGTCAGCAGCCTACAAGTATGCCTGTGACAGCGCCTGTTTAGCAAACTCGTAGCTGCTCTGTAAATGCTTCATACAGTAGTGTGTTCATGTAGATAGTCGTAGGTTCGCCCCCGCCCCTTCCGTGTGCGTGTGTGTGTTTCCAGCTGCCTCTGCGACTGATTATGCTTTTAGACGCCCCGCAACACATGCCTTGGCTATTGCCAACTATTGTCTTGCGGGTGACGACAGCAGCCTACATGTATGCCTTCGACAGCGCTCACGCCAGATAACTGGGTAGCGCTGTGTAATTGATTCATACTGTACTGAGTTCATGTAAATAGACGAGGTTCATCTCCGTCCCTTCCGAAAGTGTGTGTGTGTTTCCGCTGCTTTCACCATACATCTGAATAAGCAAATTGTTACAGTGTTCACAATCAACAGTGTGATATTTAAAATCATGTTCGACTCACATTGTTGTTTGTGAACATTCGTAGACATAGCATATTTCCTGCACACGCTAGGAAACAACGAAAACGCTGCATGTTTTCATGAACTGTTCAAATGTTACGAAGACTTGGGTTGTGTCGAACTACGGTGACTATTCTTGCTGCATGTTTCCGGTTTGTTTGTGTTGCATCGCATAATATCATGTAATACGGTGTTCATAGTATGCTTTCTGTGATGGTGACATGTGTGTGTTTCGTTAGCAGTACGTCTCTGCTTTCTATGCTGTGGCTACATCCCCATTGCTCGCATGGAAAGTGACAAATGGAAGTGTAAGGGTGGACATTTAAAGCCTGGATACGTCCATGTTATGTGTAAGTCTCACGGGCCAACGGGTGATAGCGCATACATGTCTATGAAGTACCTTTGGATACCATATGCACCTGTCGTGGACGAAATGTTTATGTTGACTGTTCCATCTACCTATGTGTGACATTGTTTGGGGCCATAGGGTGCCAGCAAGTCTTCCCTGTTCATTGGGTGTTTGCCATGTTGTATTGACATCAATCCTATTAATTCACCGAAGGATGTCTTTCTTTGGTGTCAACGCCATAGTTTGACCATCCTATGTCATTACCAGCAGACGTGGAGATTGTGCCATTGGTATCTTTACACAGGTGACCCATCTGTTCCACTGTATAGAAGCGTGTCATCCCCATAGATGTGCTGGCACATGGTGTGTTGTGTACGCCGGTATCTGCCCAGCTTGCTTGCTTTGAATGGGTGTGTGTACTGTACAATCGTGATCTGTAATCCCTGGGTTATGCCCTGCAACAGCTGTGGGATACCCCCAGGTTGGCAGCTATGGGTGCCATCTTGGCCATACGTTTGTCCATCCATGGGAACTGCGTACTGGACACTAGTATCGGCCTGTCAACATTTCACAGCTGCATTCTCCATTTCCGGTGGATGATCGGTATTAGTATTGCGGAGTAACGATAAAGTTATGTCCACATCCCGCACACGGGCGGATGGTGAATCATCTGCCAAACCCCACCGACACCCATATATGCATACCCCCGAAACCATGTCCGCAACCGCCGACAGTACCCTTGCACACCCTTCATGTGTGCGGAAATGGGATGTGGACGTACGTGTATGGATGCAGCAGCCTGGGGAATCCTATTCATATGTCCTGCATTTCATGGACGGCTGTCATCACCCTTGAAGACACCTGTGGTGCACATATCGACCTGTGCCGTAGTCACGGCTGTCACCTCTTCCGGTTCACACTATGTTGCTCACACTCACTTAAGGAGTAATATTTGGGTCCTGCAATGGACACCGATGTGCATATGTAAGGTTTAGGACATGTTGGACTGTGTCCATTCGGCCAGTGGGTCTGACTGCCGCCGTATGTTCCCCATTCCCGGATGTCTGTCCGCCTACCCATATTATGTAGTGCTACGTAACCCGTGTCCTTCCACAATCTACCCAGAGGGTGTTACTGTAGTCCTGCAGGTTGGCAACAGCTTTACATCATCCTCACAGGTACCACTGTGAACTATCCGCCACTGAATCGTCAGTATAACACAGCCGGTACATGTAGAACCTATGAATTCATGACAGTATGTCGGTTATGTGTGTGAACTCCATATTTTAGCGATAGTATGGCCTTCCTACTTGACGTTGTTGGTGTGCCATTAATATGTGTTCCGCAGGTCGCAGGTATGTTCCGCCGAGTGGAGGCGGGTGATCCCCACATACTGGATAGCACCTTCGCTGCTGTGTACGCTGGGATTCGCATGGCAGGATGGATGTCTACGGGGTGTATGTACTGCTGTTTCCATCTTTATGTCCTGTGTCATGCCCTACTACGGCTGTGTGATTCCAGCAGGCTTGCTATTATGGGTGCCATCTTGTCCGTACGTTTGTCCATCCTTGGGAAATGCCTACTGGACACTGATGTAGGGCTGAACACATTTGACACATGCCTTTAGCATTACCCTATGGGTGCTTTGCATCCTTACTGGGGACTAAGGCACGTCCTGTACCCGCAGCCCTCCACGGGGCGTGACAACGGATTATCAGCCAAACAACACCGAGACCCATTTTGCATACCCAGGATACCAGGGCTGCAACCCCCCACGGTACGCATGACACATCCTTCATGTGTGCGGAACTGGGATATGGACGCACATGTATGGACACGGCAGTCTGGGGACCTCTGTTCATATGTCCTGCATGTGATGGGCGGGTATCATCAACCTTAAACACGCTGGTGGTGCATATGTCTAGCTGTGCCGTAGTCACGGTTATTACTCTGATTGGCGATCTCGATGGATAACGGCGCAGACATCGTAATTTTTGGAGTCCTACAATGGACACCGATGTGCATTTGTAAAGTGTAGAACGTGTTTGACTGTCCCCATCTGGCCATTGGTATTGACTGCCGCTGTATGTTCCCCAGCCGTGGATGTCTGCTTGACTACCCATCGTTTGTATGACATGCCCTATCTATATCCACGTGCTAGTATGCGTAAATACAGCAAACCTTGCGTCCTGCCCATCTTCATAAACGACATTATGGAACATATATCGGCTGAAACAGACACTGTCAAATACGATAGACTCCACAGTGAAGGGATACTGAGCTCTCTCAACTACTAACATGGGGCACCGTCGGAGTACGGATGTCATGACATAGCCGTCCCTAATTCACTTCCTTCAGAGTCGGTTTAAAGCGAATTAATCAATAAACCTGCTCATAGTTAGGTGGACAGTGCTCCAAGTCTGGATTATAACGTGACATATACATATCAGTGTTGCATGCCTTACTTCATGGAAACAATAATACGGCAACAATGTGTTAATATATCTACAATATTGGTAAATACAATCAGTATCCGGACACATAGTTGATAATTGGTGAGAGTGCACCTTAGAATGTAGTGTGTTGATCAGGTTATTGTATATCGATGTGTATATTAGTAGCATTACGATAACAAAGCATGGAATCAATAGGTACTATTTAAGCATGTATTTGACAATTATGAATGTAAACGTGTGGAGGAGACATCCGTAACCTTCCCTGGTTCCACTGGATCACACACGCACACGTACCGCATGTCCGGATTGTGGGTTACGCGCACGCGCACATGCATCTCCGTATTCCGTTTCTATATGTTTACAGTGTCTGTGTGGTTACGTGTTTTGCGTTACTTGTGACTATTCCGGTAGCATATGTCTGATCCGTTGACGGACGGTGCAGAAAGCACTTACAGCTTTATAAATGTAACAGTCTTTGCAACATGGACGCTTTACGTACACGTGCACATCTATATGTTCTATAGTCATAATTCCAACGTGACTGCAGTCACGTTTGACACTTACTGTGACCAGTGCACGCTAGCTGTTCGTTGTCATTAATATGCATACCCGTGGTACCTATGTACATTTACATATCACCCCCCCGCACACACTCACGTCACAGGCATCCATTCCCCTGCTGGGAAAGGTGCGGTACTGCATGTTGAACATTCCTAATTCCTCCTCGGTCTTGGCCCAAGATGCATATGTCGTCACCACAGGGCTGTTCAGATGACAGCTGCTTATATCCCATATGCATACAGGCCTTCGATTGTCAGGGTGTTGCTGTGGTGCTTTGGGTTTGGTGTTGTCCGCCCACTGTACGGGACCGCCCTGACCCTGTACGAATGTTAGATGAGTCACATGGGCACGTTTTGTCCGTGTCCATGGTACCATGTCACGGCCCCCCCCCCCCAATTAGTCTTAACCGTGTGCGCCGATTGTCCGGTGTATCCGTTGTAGATCTCGTTATACTAATTGCACACGGTCTGATCGAACTAACCTACTGCCATTACTAACCCTCCGTATGTATGGGCTGTGTCGCAATATTACAAGGGTTTAACATTGCGTGACGACTTTCACTGAGCCACAGACATGTCCGTTGCTTTTTTTGGCCCTGTTCCGCTGTGCTACACACATTTAACATGGCGTAACAGGTTGAACAGCTCAGACACGAGGACATCGGGTTGTCCGTCATTGTCTATTATTGAATGTCTCTGTGGAGTTTGTTTCACAAAGCGACACATTGTCGGCATTGTTAACGGACATCTCGCTGCAGTACGCCCGCACCGACGCTGGTGACGATGTCTGCCTTTGGCCGCGAACAGGCATTATGCTGTGCCATTATGTCTGGGGATGTATGGTTTCCTTCCCTACGTAGATGATGTGCCATACTAGCAATGACCCTAGCGATGACCCGCGTCTGGGTGTGGGTACTGCTGTATTACCCACGGGAAGAGTGGCCTTAGGGTAAGTGGTGACCTAGGCAGAGGTTGCCACCGATACGTCACCCGCTACCCCCCTCCTGGTCTACCTACACCAAGTAGAGTCTGGAAAGGTGCCCGAGTAGAGCAACACCCTACACGGGTTCCTACTTGGCCTATTCCTGAGGGCGGCTATGTGTGTGGTCCCTTGGGCATCGGACTCGAACGTGGCACGCCTGCCGCTGGTATGTCCAGCATTACCCACATCCAGCCCCAAGGCAGTTAACACAACATCCATGGGTCCACATGGTGTCCCAGCTGTGCACTCCGGGAACTCTATGGGGAATTTAACCCACACTTCGGACAGCTGTGTAATCCTAACCTCACCTCAGGATACATACCTGAGTAGTAGCACAGGGCGATTGTAGTCACACTCCACATAGATGGTGCCTCCACTGACCCTGGTATTACCATACCATTACTTTGACAAGCCTTATCTGCAAAGCCATGGAGATGGATCATAATGGGACACATAGATTAGGACATAGGGGACCCGTGATACTTTGGATACAACCCAGTTTAGCTTGGTCATAGTCAGATCATGCCCTTTACACGTGTTTCACTTTGTAGAATCAGTCACCAAGGCCATTGCTGAGGGTAAACCAGTCCATACAGCCTACCTCAACCCGCAGAGGCCGCCGACACAATACCCCCTCGGGTATACTTGATAAACCCGCCATCTTGAATGTAATCCATACATCGCCCTATGGTTTGCAAACGGGCTAGGTCACAGAACACACATGGCCATAGTTGCTGGCGCCATGTCATACTCACAGCCAGTCACAGGTGGTGTCCCATGGGGCTCAGTCCTGGGTCCACTATTTCCAGCTTCTACATTTCCAATGTACACGCACACACAGGGGATTATGGTGAAAATGTTTGCATACGACTGCAAACCGGATGCCAAGGTCAGACACACATCTGACACAGATATCCTTCAGGAGTGCCTCACAGATGTGGATAAGTGGTACCAGAGACATGTCCTACAGCTAAATGCCAGGAAATGCATAGGCATACCCTTCGGGATGAACAAGGTTACCCGAGCTACCATATAGGTGGCAGTCCACTGAACACGGAGGGGTTACCAGTGATCTGGGGACACGTGTTGTTGTTAACCGTTCGTTAGACACACATGTTGCTAACATACTTGTGTAGACCTTCCACATTGGCCACATCATCATGAAGGGATTCACATCTAGATCAGTGGAGGTCATTGTCCCCTTGTACTCATCACTCAATAGACCTATGATTGGGTACAATGCCCCGTTCAGAATGTATCTGACCCAACACCTGCAGCAGCTGGAAAGGCACCAACAGTTCTTCGACAAACGGATGCAGGGTCTCAGGTATATGTGTTATACTGACCAACTGAAAGGATTCCAGCTGTATACAATTGCATACCACTTGCCCAGAGGTGACCCGTGCCTGGCATGCACGGCTAGGTCGAACCCAGATCTGATGACTATGCTTCACGTCTATAAGGTAAATCCCTCAGAACCACAAGGGCAGCTGACGTACACCTTGACACTGTCATTAATCGAACGTGTTGTTGGGACGGATTCATCACCCAGACGCTCACTATGCTGTGGAACAACATCCCAGTACATGTGAGGGCAAGCACCTCGCTGGGCTTCTGTTAGTATTTACACATGGATGTCTGGATTGATTTATTTCTGTAACCTTCTAAATGAATGTTACATTAGCACATTGTGAATCTTTACATTTCGTTGGTCTATTTTACAGTACTCATATTCATACGGTTTATGTGTATATATTATGGTTCATTCATATTACTAGGTGTCTGCAGTTCTGTTAATATATTGGCACAATCCGTAGGACATATACATGTAGCTTACACAGTCAGACATTTGGAAAACATTTTATGTTGGTTCATGTTTCATATATGTACATATATTTCCATTTTCCGATGAATACTGTACCTTCGGAGCAATGTCTGTTGTCCTCACTGTGTGGGATGTAACCCAAGTAAGGTTTGTTCGCTTGTCTGCCTTTAAGGCATGTAATTAGTACCTAGCACATCTAATGTACGAACCAATTAATGCTTGTAAATTTAGTAGGTTGGACTACATTGTATGTAGTCTGAATAAGTCTGCTTATGAAGCAGACGAAGTGTGCTCCAATACACTATGGTGACTGCCTTTAATTCTTGGTGTGCTCTGGTTGGTCACTGACGGTCCCTACAGTACCTCGTCTTTGCTTTGGACTTCATCGGCTGGTTGTCTGTGTTTCTTGTATGGAGAATGTCGACTGTAGTCCCTATGTGTATGAGTTGTGTAATGCTTTACTACGGCAGTGTAATTCCACCGGGTTTGCATTTATGTGTGCCATCTTAGTCATACGCTTGTCCATCCATGTGAATCGCCTACTATACCCTGGTATGGGGCTGTACACATTTCACCCCTGCATTTTGCATTCCCCGGAGTATGGTGTGCATTATTAGCGGAGAGTGACGCATGTGCTACGCACACGTCCCTCCCACGGGGCGGGACAAAGGATTGCCTGCGAAACAACACCGAGGCCTGATTCTACATACCCAGACTCCCTTGACTGCAACAGTGGACAGTACCCATTACACATCCTTCATGTGTGCTGCAGTGTGATGTGGACGCAGCTGTATGGACCCGATACCCTGGGTATCTCTGTGCATGTGTGCTGCAGTTCATGGACAGCTATCATCAACATTGAACACGCTATGCGTGCCTATGTGTACCTGTGACGTGGTGACGACAATTAGATCACATGAGTAATGCAGGAAGCTAGCAGGCATGCTCTGAACAGAATTTTTGGGTCCTACAATGGACACCGATGTGCATTTGTCAAGTTAGATGTTGCTGGACTGTGTCCACCTGCCCAGTGCTTTTCACTGCTGGTGTATGTTCCCAATCGCTGATGTCTGTTTGACTACCCATTCCACATGGTGCTACATAACCGCCGCGTTAGTACTGTGAACAAATGACATACATCCAAAGATGGTGGTTACCAACTGCTTCATATAAACCTCAGACATCCCAATGGGACATATCCGCCACTATATTTCCAATATAACACCACCAGAACATGTTGCTTACCTATGCATTCATGTAACCATGTTGTCTTCGTAGGTGGCAATGCCATAGTTTACACATCCTACGTGACGTTGTGTGTGTGCCATTAGTATGTGTTCCACAGGTCGTACATCTGTTCCGCTGTACGGTAGCGGGTCCTCCTCAGTCTGTTGCTGGGAGACTGAGTGCTGTACGCCGGTGTTGGCACGAGAGTCCGCTCTGTATGTGGAATGTCAACTGTGGTCCCTATGTGTATTTCCTGTGTCATGCCTTACCGCTGCTATGTCATTTACCCGGTTTGCAGTTGTGGGTGCCATCCTGGCCATACGGGTGTCCATCCATGACAATTGCCTACTGGACACTACTATAGGGCTGTACACATTCCACACCTACATTTAGCATTCTCCGGAGTATGGTTTGCATTATTAGCGGAGAGTAAGGCAGGTGCTACGCAGAAATCCCTCCCACAGGGCGGGTAGAATGATTGCCTGCGAAACAACACCGAGCACAGAATCTACATATCCAGAATGCCTTGACTGCAACAATTGCCAGTACCCATTACACATACGTCATGTGTGCGGAGGTGTGATGTGGATGCAGTGCTATGGACCCGGTACCCTGTGTAATTCTGTGCATCTGTGCTGCATTACATGGACAGCTATCAGCAACATTAAACACGCTTATGGTGCATATGTGTACCTGTGACGACAATAAGTTCAGGTACGCATTGAAATAAGACATAATTTGGGTCTTTCCACAATTTTTGGGTCCTACAATGGACACCACTGTGCATATGTAAAGTGTAGAGCTTGTCGGGCTGTGTCCTTGTGAGCAGTGGGTTTCACTGATGCTGTGTGTTCAGCAATTGTGTATGTGTGCTTGACTACCCATACTGTGTTGTGCTACAGGAAACATGTCTTCCGACACCAGAAACCAATGCTATACATCCATTGTTGCAGGTTAACAACCACTTTCATACCATACCCAGAGGTCACGATTGGGAGGTATTGCCACTTTATTATCGGAACAACACCCCCAGACTGTGTACATCATGGGAACTTTAGGCCAGTCTTACCGCCATTTCCAATTGTAATTGGCAGACACATGTCAATACATGTATGATAACACATATTGTCATGCAGAAGTTGATCTATGTTATTTGGACATTGGCTTCTGCTTTTGCCATCCGCTGCTGTGAGTGTTACCAGTTAACATACACATTGATTGCTCGGAGGCAGACTACACACTACTGCGCAGTACTGTGGTCTCCTTTAAGGACCCTGAGCCAGTGGTCAATGGTACAGCAGCCACTGCATCAATCACATTTGCCATCTACCAGTACCTACAGGACTGCATGTACCAGGCATTCACTTACCCAACTGTGGTTCATTGTACCAATGCCAAGCGTCCAGTGTGGTGTACCCCTGCCATACACATGATGTACAACACGAGGAGGTGGCTACTACAGAGTGGAGCAGACACCTTGTGAGGTGTGACACCCTTGGTCATCATATGTGTACAGTTACACAATGTCATGGGATTGTCCAGGGCACATTCCACAGATATACCTACATGGACCTGGCTGACAATCATACCACCTTCAGTTGCTATGCTCGACACCTGTGAGGTCACTACCACATATGCTCTGACTGGGTTCACATAGAGGTGGGGTTTACTCAACATACACACATTGCCGACATACAGGCTGACAGGTCCAGTGAGGACATCTCCACACCCTCCACCACACATGTGGAGATGTCTGTACCAGCGGTTTGTGGTCACCAAATGTTCTGTGACACACAGGTGGGACATGCTCTCTCCAGGGTAGTGTGAATAGCATCCATGAGACCAGATGGTGAGCCCGCTGTGTACTCCACTATCTCATTTGGGATTAGGACCCACAGTTAGGACAGCTATTTCTTTATAGCCTCACCTCAGGTAGGGTGGCCAGGTTGTATCGCATGACAACTGTATTCCCACATCACAGGGCCAATGCCTCCACTGAGGCTGGTTATTACTGTCCCAGTACCCTGAGGAGACCTATCTGCATAGACATGGGGTGGGATCATACGGCGGTTCGTCCATGACTGCATAGGGGACATACATACTTCGCATCCCACACGGTTTGTCTTGTTCAGGGGCGGTTCATGCCTTTAAGACATGGTTGACATTTTCGACGGTCACCCAGCCCATTGCTGGGGTGTTGCAGTCCATACAGCCTACCTCGCCCTGGCAAAGGGCTTCATAACATTACCCCCTCAGGTAACGTTAATGAAACCATTGGCTGATGTGAACATGTACATCACAGAATGTGTTGTAAACTGTCTATGTGACACAACCCACATGGTCATAGTTGCTGGCTGCATGTCAGACCAACTGCCTGTCACAGGTGGTGTCCCATGTTGCCATTCCGTGGGTGCACCCCTGTCATACATCTACATTTCCACGGTACAGGCACACACAGCGGTGTTATGGGTAACATTGTTTGTAGATGCTTGCAGAACAGATGCCATACTGGGACGGACATCTGACACAGAGATCCTTCGCAGGGGCCTCCCGGATATGCATATCTGCTGTCAGGGACATGTCCCACAGCTAACTGGTACATAATGCAAAGTCATACCTGTCGAGGGTCGAGGTCACCCCTGTACAACGTATAGGTGGCTGTCCACACAGCACAGGGGTGACTACCAGGGATCAGGGGACAGGGTTTGTCGGTCGCCTTTCCTTCAACACACACATTGCTATCGTCGTTCTGTGGGGATTCTACATTGACCACCTGTATGTGCAGGGAGTCACATCTGACTTCACAGCCCGACACGCATACACGGTCAGTATATAGCATAGAACTTCACTTATTTGCCTAAGTATGAGCTTATTGTTGTGGCAGTTTGGTAGCTTATTCTGTTTCTTGGGACATTTAGGTATTTCAGTTACGGAAATAACCGATTCAGGCTACAATTACATTAAATACGGAAATCATTATGACCTACACTCTTCGCACACTTCCCGCTTGTAATGCTTTATTTAGGAACACGATGCCAATACAGGGACTGCCCCTCGCAGTGGGACGGTTGGTGACCTTAGTCGCTACTCCTATGTCGGTGCGGCGTGCTGACATGCTGCTGTACACCTTCTCTGACTATGCACACTCACAGTACATTGCTGTACGGACACGGTATTACGCTGTATCCTTTGTTCCTTGGACAGGTACATTTCGGCCGCGTGGGTTTTATTTGCTTCTCTTGTTTAGTTGGGACGGATACTTTGTTGCATACTCTGCGGACATTTCATTCGGCACGGGCCATGGCTGCAGCCATTTCTATTCTGGGCGGACTATGCCAGACAGCACGCTAGGTTGCTCGTCGCGTGCCTGCTTAAACACGGCTACTGACGATCCTACTTGGGCTCGCTTCACGCACACCACGCACATGCCTGTGGTTACGGTGCACTCTCATTAATATGCATATGGCGCTACTGCGCCGGCTATGCAATGCACCGCCGGCGCAAGCCTTACGCCGGCCTTGCGCCGAGCTTCATGAATCCCGGGGAAAGTTTTAGTTTTTTTTCCATAAATTAAGGATACATCTTCTTTTATCTTTAAACAGTGAACTAATAAATACTGGATAGTCTTTTAACAATAATTTATTTAAGTCTTCTGACAATAAATGGGTTTCTTGAAAAATAACATCAGACTTATGCAAGGATAAATATTTATTTATGCTACTTCTCTTCGTAGGGCTATTTAATCCATTAACATTTAAGGAGTGACACTTTTATGCTGGCATTAACTAAAATGAGTTGTGTTAATGACATTTTATAATGCTGTTCTATGCAGATTGTAATGAAGACCATAATGGCATTTGTTATGGACAAAAGAATACTATTTAACTTAGACATAATAAAAACAAAAGTTCAAAAACCTTCAGCATAGGATACATTATTCCTGGCTTCCTATGGTTCTCATACAAGCCTCCAACCAACCAACCCATGACATCTACTGGCTAATTCCTGCAACTGCTATAAGAAAAAAAAAAACAACTGAGGAAATGTCTTGGGCAAATTTAACATGAAAACATGAAGATACTTATAAATAAATCAACTCAGAATATGTGCTGCAATAACCCATGATCTATAATATTGTGCTAGCCTCTATTATTATTAAGTTTTCATGTAAATGCTAAACAAAAATAATATAACATAGCTTAAGTGAACAGTAGGTTGTTCAGCTTTAAGAAGTGTTGAACTGTAACACTGAAAACTTTCCCTCTTTACCGTTAAAGGTAAACACAAAGCTGCAACATTTAATTAAATATAAGTATTAAATCATTACTTTTATAAAAAATGTGTACTTACATTTTAATTTAAAGTAAAATGAAGGTTGTAAATAAAAAAAATAAATAAATAATCTGTTTTTTAAATCCGTTTTTTCTTCTTTGTTAAACATGCAGTTTAGAGTTCAAAGGTCACAGTTTGTTTCCTTAATTCATGCACAGATGTGTCTGCACAAAAGTGGAGGATTCAGAAGACCAAAAAACTTGAGCTGACTTCACAAAGCTTAAAAGAAAACTTCAAAAGTAAGTCAATGGAAATTTAAACTGTAAAAAGAAAGATTTTAAAGTCAGAAAGCTTGCAAATGCATTATACAAGCCAAGAGTGAACCAGAAAGCTGTTTTTCAGCACTCTGTCCCCCTTTAAAGTTTGAAAACAGTTAAAAACATAATTTACATGGCCACATAATTTAAAATATTAATCCCCATCAAGAGAAAAGCACTTCAACAACACTAATTAATAAAATTACATTTTAAATAGAGGATAAACATTTATATAAGCAAAAGCACAGCATTTAAAAATCATCTTCTCTCTTTTTTTATCAAACACAATAGTTTAACATATACTACCGTACAGTTATAGTTATTTGGAGGGGACATAGAGCATGTGTGTGTGAATGTGGGCAATTGCACTGCTAGATTATTATGATTTATTGCATTCAAAATGCAATTTTTACTGTACTATTATATAAGATTGTTAAGCTTCTCTTTTA
>NC_056736.1:184981194-185096194 GCF_019279795.1 Protopterus annectens | reverse complement strand
CTACTCTGTTACTAGAACATCCACCACAGTACTTCTGAAATTGTCTTTCCCACTCAGTCACTCTGTGACTGTCCAGTAAATATCCACCCTTCCTTCCCTTTGCACTACTGTACTCCCTTCCCTTCCAGTCTAAAAACTGACCTCTTCCTTTACCAACCCACCTTTCACCTAATTTAAACAACCTTATTTCATCTTATTTATTTTTACTTTAGGCTTTACACCGCTGCTCACCCTTTTCTAAATTTCTAACTTACCACCTTATTCTTATTCATACTAAGTACTACAATTTTTTATCTTTGATTCTCAACTTTGTCTATCTCACTCCTAACTGACTCACTGAAAAATCGATAAAGTTATCCATCTAGACATTCTCAATAAACGAATGTGAATAAATAAATAAATAATGTGCCCAACCACTGTAATCTGTTCTCTTTGACCTTCTCTGCAATTGGAGCTACTCGGGATTCTGCCTTGATGTCCTCATTTCTTTATCTGCCTCATAGTGTACATCCTACCATCCATCACAGGCACATTATCTGTTTCATTTCCAGCTTCCTCTACAGCTCTGCCTTCATTGCCCAGGTATCTGAACCACAGAGTAGCTCTAGTCACACCATTATTTTTTGCATCATACTTTTTATCTTTTACTGAGTATTCAAAACAATAATGTTACTGTCATGGGGGTATTAAAATTATTTTGTACTTACTATTAAAGGTTTATGTAATACACAAAAGCATATAAATTCTCCTGTGATCCCAGGGTAGGGTAGATGCCACCAGCAATTGAGAAGCATAACACTGAGCACAACAGTAGTGCTGGGCAAATTAAGGCTATATCAATGAAGTGTATATCCAGTGGCCTAATAGTTATCTGGTTGTCATCATGCACTCCATGATCTGTTATTGCATAGCAAAGGATGGCTGTAAAGTTTGTATCCGAACATTAAAATATTATTGCCAGGGTAAATATTAAAGTTATAAAAAGGTAAATCAACTCTTAGATTAATTTTAAACAGATGTAGAAAATCATTAATTAGGGGATTCAATCATCTTCATCATCATCATCATCATCATCATCATCATCACCACCTACATCCATTTACAGTAACTTATCATCTAATCACCCAGATCTTCAATGTTTAGATAGTTAGACTTCAGCCTCAGTAATAATTCACCAAGGGAAGCAACTTGACCCTCACTGCCATAGGCTGATGTACAGTTTTAATGAAACCCCTATGACAATTCAAATCACCATAGCAATACACGCAATAGTGCCAGTAATACCCTTAAAGGAAATTGTGAAAAAAATAAAATGTGACCACAAAGTCAGCAAATTGTTATATATCTGTTCAAGTGCAGCTCAAAAATATTGTTGCTAGATCACTATTGATAAAACATGAGGCATATGAATGCACTTCTGATGAAGAAACATTTGTGATAGGGTAGTGACATAGTGCAAACATATGAGTAATTTCATGATGATTGTTGTAGCCCTATTCTTCATTATAGTTCAAGATCATGCCTAGAGTTATATATCATCCTTAAAATGTCAGAATAGCTTTTATTGCATGCAACAGTACTGTTGGTGCCTTCTTTTTCTCACTAGAAAAGAATGACTCACTTCTCTATTAACAAAAACTTTTGCTACTTTTGAACCAGAAAATGAAGTACATGATGATCATAATCTGAAAGTATTATAAGAGAAATTTTAACCTAAGCAGTAACATTGCCAGAAAAAAAAAAAAGAAATGCAGGCAATTTATCTACTGCAAGGTAGAGACATTATATGAAATGGGTATAATCATATTGTTATTAGAGAAGTGTCATTTTTTCCAAATTATAATATGCATTCCAGCAAATAGGATTGTGCAACTCTGTACTATTTGTTCATAAACAATTTTTGAAACAGATAATCAGAAATCCTTAGGATCGAGACTTAGTTTTGAATGACATCATAGCAAGCAATCTGATATATAAGTTTAGTTAAATAAATTATTGCAAATTTTTGAAATGTGTTCAATATTTAAATCATTGCAATCAACTCCAGTCTAGCAAAAACAAACAGCATGTTTGTAAGCCATTTTTAATTTTATGCCATGCTGAATCTTCAGTTTTATACTGCATGCCATATTAGTTCTCTCAATTTATTCTTAATTTGGTAGATGACTTGAAATTTATATGTTGTATCCATATCATGGAATATATTCTTTTTCTTTGCTGGTAGGACATGGAATGCATCTACTTCATTAATAATTTTACATTTACAAATCAGAGGGGAATATTCTTGTGAAGATGGAGGGTGAGGAGCCCTGTGAACAATGCAAATAAAATGCAAGTAAAGGCACCAATATAAGCCTTCTTGCATACCAATTTCAAATTAATCATTGGGACAGTCTTTCACAAAACCCTGCTTACTATTTTTTTCAAAACTACACTTCTGGAGTACTAGAGCTTATTTTATGGACATAATAAAGGTATTGGATTGATTTATCTTGGACAATTTATCTTGGACAAGCATTTTATAATGAGAATCGTCCATGATGAAAACTCTTTTTTTTTATAATCAGAAAAACATTATTCTATATTCTGATGTGAATTTATAACCTCCATAGTTCCAGTCTTGCAAATTGAAAACTGAAGTTCATAAAGGAGATAATCATGTGTATAGTACAACACAATTAGCACCAAAAGTTGTTGCAACTCTAACAGTGAATACTCAAGGCTGGCAATTCTATTTTGATGCATACTACAGTATTGCTCTTCTTTGTTACATAATTATGATGTTACTGTTCTGCTAATTATGAACACTTATCTAACATTCCTCTTAAATGTGGTCAGATGATACATTATTTTTTTATCTAGTAAATAAAAAAAATGGAGATTTCTATCAATTCAAATTCCATATTTTTCATTCTGTTGATTGATGTAGCCCTCTTGCTTTCCATTATTGTTCAAGATCATCTCTTAAGTAACAATTGTCTAGAGTTATATATCACTCTTAAAATGTCAGAATAACTTTTATTGCATGCAGTAGCACTGTGGGTGTCTTCTTTTTGTCCACAGAAAGGGATGGCTCACTTTTCCATCAACAAAAATGTTTCTTACTTTTGAACCACAAAAATGTATTAAATAAAAAGAAAAACTAAAATCCTTAGACTACCTTTCAAAAAGGGGTCTATATCACATGATCGAACGTTTAGTTACTCGAATAACTAAACATCGATCACTAAATGTCGAAGACCCAAAACCATGAATGGCAGTTTCCCCACAGGGAAACAATGCCGCTGTCCCACCTAAAAAAACCTCATTAAACACAAATCAAGTGGGGGGCTTCACCCCCACACCCCCAATGTGGGGTGCAGTGCCCCCCCACACCACTAAACTAGATATGCCAACTCTGAGATCACTCCACATTGTAAAAAGGGCAAAATCTACATAATGGCCAAATTTATTGTTTCCCTGTGTAGAAACTGCAGCTCACGGTTTTGGGTCTTTGACATTTAGTTATAGAGCTTTAAGTATTTGACTACCTAAAGCTTTGATCATGTAATATAGACCCTACAAAAAGCACCCAGTTGCAGACTCATGCTCATTATAAACTGAACTGTTGAGTTTTCTTATCAAAAGAGTATGAAACTACCAGCTGTATGAACAGTGTTCAGTGGAAAATTATGGAAACTCTGCCATTTACAATGTCACCATCTTGTTGGTGACAGTGTAAAGGCTCCTAAAATGGAGCTTATCTTTCAATTGACTGTGGAAATGTGAAAATAAAATAATTATGGTTTTATACATAAAACAAGGACTTTTTCTTTGTTTGAGTAAGTACAATCTAAAAATGGATCACATTGCATAGCAGGGACACTGGAATTGGCAATGTCTTTACCTTTTTGTAGTAGGCTAAAATATCTCTGTTCATCATCTTGTAATTGCAGTTTTGTGCATCTAAGCAGAATGCTCAGTGATTTTAGAAAACCATCATAGTATTGCTTCTTTCTGCTGCTAGCAATTGTAGCACATGATGATTTATGTGTGGCTGTGTGTGTGTGTGTGTGTGTGTGTGTGTGTGTGTGTGTGTGTGTGTGTGTGCGCATGTTTGTGCGATAGCGGGAGCTATCTCACTGCAGAGATGGGACATCATGCATGCATGCGTGCATGTGTTTTTGTATTTTACCAACAATAAAATTCTAAAACAGATGATTTATTGGCAACATGCTCAGCTGTTTCAATAACTGTAATTTACATGAGCAGAATGATTACATGCATGAAAATCAGTTTATACTGCATTCACTGCTACCACACAGTTTAGTAAAAATAAATATAAAAATCCCAGCTAAAGAAAGAAAGTAAATATGTCTCAAATTTGTACCATCTAAATAAAACTTTTACACTTCCAGATTGCACCACTGGAAAATTTATATTATATGAAGCAAAGCACTGTGCTACATCTGTGGCATGGCTGGAGTTTTCTTGCAAGATATTTTTTTTTTCTTAGCTCCAAGTGATACTCCTGAACAAATTGCTCTCGAGCTATGTCATTTTTCACTTTCACAAGAGTTTTGCCTTTTCTGTTGTAGCGGTAATACATCTTAAGCAAAAGAACCATATCTTGAGTGGTAGCAGTTCAGCAGGGATTCATACATTCATTCTGACAACAGAAATATAATTGGTGTTTATTCTAGACCTGAGAGAAAAAGTAAATTGCAAATCAAAACATTATATTAGAGACTGCAGTGGAAGCTCTGTCTTTGTTACATTATAGAAATAAACAATGAGGCAAATATTATTGATCAGAATGTAAAATGTATTTAATCTTCCCATGAGGTAAAAAAGTCAAGAAAACAAAGAAAAATCTTATTGACATTACAACTGGCGTACAGGAAGACTGCATGCTTATCTCATACGAATTTGACATAGAAGAAAAGAGTGCTTGCACTAGGATGCTCAGTTAAATCGAATGTAAGGATTACCACGTTACTGCTGTGGCAGAATACAACCAGAAATGCACAGCCTGGCATACTTTCAGGAAGTAGTATGACAGCTACATATCACAGATGGACAAAGCCCTGACAATGACACACCCTACACGAGTTCACATAGCAGCTAAGGTACTCAAGGAGTTGGCTTAGGTAAAAAGAATAAAAAGGTAAGAGGCTGCTCAGCTCTCAGGGATGGTGGTGATGGACATAGGATTATGTCAGGTAATGTCCTGGATGTTATGATTATAGGTGAAGATCAGGATCATTGATGGACTTGGCCACAGTCTTGGGTAAGGGGAAAGGAATCTTTAAGAGGTATCTCACTGCAGAGGTGGGACACATCATCTCATAAATGCCTACTACATGCCCTGACATGGTGCCATTTCTGGCATACAGCACAATACAGTATGTCTTATATGCCGACACACAACCATAATTTGAAAGTCTGCTGCACATCTTGTCCCATTCCTGATAGTCAATTTTTCATAGCCTGCAGAACCATTAGGTATTCACATCTAGAGAGAAAAGGTGTACACAGAAAAATGACATGTCCAGTGAAAAACCCAACATTGGAGCACCCCCTAGGAACATAAAGTAATAGGATGTTGAGTGATCATAAGTCAACAGTGACTAACCATATCAATAAACTCATGAGCATTCTCAAAGAAAGTGCAGGAAAAATTATTACTCAAATTCAGAAAATATAGTCATGCAAAGTTATACGAAGAAATTTGGAATAAAGGTGGATGGCACCAATTAATGACAGGATGACTTTGGTGAAACTATGAAGATGATACACACTTCATTATGAAACAAATATTTGCAGATCATCAGAATTTAGCAAAGTCATAGCAGTCAAGCACATGTGCTAATTTGAGTAAATTGTTTTTGGAATATTAGTATTAAGAATTATTTGCTGTCATTATGGTATTGATAATCATTCCAAGAACAGATCATGGACTGCTCGACTTATATAGACTCATTTTCTTTTTTTACCAATGCATTGGAAAACTGTACATTTGCAAATTAAAATACATCTTGCATAGCAGAATGTTTAGTGGTGCACCCATAAGAATGTATATCTATATCTATCTATATGTATTTATATATTAATATATATATATATATATATATATATATATATATATATATATATATATATACATACACACACACACACACATAGATATATACACGCACACACACACACACACACACACACACACACACACACGCACGCACACACACACACACACAAACACACACACACACACACACACACACACACACACACACACACACACACACACACACACACACACACACACATATATCCTGTATATTCCTAAATGGATGTACTGAAATATTCTAACTTCAAATACCTGAACAAGTTAAGTAGAAGAGCTTAAAACACTTCTGAACTCTTTATTAGTCATTGCAATTGAATTATTTTGAGATTCAACTTTTCTGCAGTGTGCAAATGCAATATTTTAATGGGCAAGGATGCACATGCTTGCTGTCTGGCTGTTTATTTCTTGCATCTTTACCTATTTGCTCCTATGTGAATTAGAAATAATCTAGGTAATCCAGGTTTAGCTGTCATAGGCATACAAGGACCCATTGCATACCACTTGCATGCCATTTGAATGCCACAGGAATATATATGCATCAGGTGGAGTTGTTATCTCACTTGTTTTTGCAGTGATTTAACTCCTCAGGCAAACACATTCTCCATGGATTGCTTCCACTAGATCTTTGGTTTCCACTGGAGGTGACACATTAGTGGAATACTTGCCCAGCAGCAAACCCCTCAATCTCCCCTCTAGGAAAGCAGGTCTCATCTCTTCATTCCACATTGTCCTTAGCTGGCTCTTCCAACATACAGGCTACACCTTTGATCTAGTTCAGTTGATTCATATTTCGGGCTTCATCATTGTGAATCACATATCCAGCTTACACGGAATATAATTGTAATATATTGCTAAAGTTAAGAAGTCATTTAAAAAATGTAAAAAAATAATAAGCCACAGAAACTTGATAGTCCAGTCTTTTTTTTACATCATGCATATTTCTTATACATGTTTAGTAATAACTCATATATTTTCAGTTTTTTTTTTTTATATGGTCCTTTGTTTCTCAGAAGGAACATAACAAAACTTATCATTCCAGTTCAGAAGTGTAAACTGACAGAATTTACTCTCTATTATGCCCAAAATATATTTTGAAAAATGCTTTTTTTTTTTTTTTTGCATTCAATGAACATTTTCAACTGTGTTTTCACAAACAAATAAAAAAAATGGCAGCTTTCACTTTAAGTGGAACTTCACTCAATTATAAAATATGTTGTCAGTGTATATGAAAAGGAGCAAAGGAAAAACACTGCACGAAGGCTGAAAAACATGCAACACTTTGCCTTTCTATAAACGGGAATGTTGTTGTGTCTTTCGGCTTTTCCCGGTTAGGGGTCGCCACAGCGTAACTCCAGTCCTCTAATGATTGGCAGTAGATTTTACGTGCCAAGTTGCCAGACCTGACGCACAACCTTCAATGAAGGTACACCCATTCATGTATGTCTCCACGCAGAAGACACTCTAGCTGAGAATCGAACCAGACAGCGTCTTACTGTGAGGCGATAACGCTACTGCAGCACCACCACTGATAACAGAAATATGCATAATCTAAGACTTCTAGTCATTTGTACTTATTCAGCATGTGTTAAATCTCAGTAAGTATAGATGGAGCATGCTAGCATCCTTTCCAGTCAGAATACCCAGCCTTCTTAGCCACCTATCACAAAGCCCTAAGTAATATAACAGAGGTGGTTAAGGAAAGTGGTGCAGTACCATAATATAGGTAGTGATATTGCGTATACACAGGACAGATGCAGAATGAAAGGCCTGCAAAGATAATTCTTTGCTAATGTGTAACACTGAATGATGCTGTATTTTACAACTTTTATTGTTGTGTCCCCAAGCCAGATTCATGCACATCACCTGTCCTGTATGTGTAGAAATATTTTACGGTTGACAAGGCTGTGCACACATTCAGCCTACAGGGAACATCCATGGTGAACTGTGGCAAATCATCAGAATGCTAAAACAGTGCAGGAAAAAAAAAAACATAGCTATCTAACTATAAACATAATTGTTTCTGCATCCTAGTTCGATCAGTTAAACACATAGCTATCTAACCATAAACAGAATTGTTTCTGCATCCTTGTTTGATTAGTAAAAAAGGTAATTCTTGAAAATAAATAATAATTAAGATACTAATATAAAGTTATTGACACCTCTGCTGTCCTTCCTTATTTTACTTTAGTAGTTGAATTCACCATTTTTGTATACACTTTCTTAAACTGTATATCATTTCCATTATTTACTACAAATAAAAGGAACAGTATGCAAGTCTTTCCCAAACCTTTTTGAAAAATGCATTTAGACATAACTGTTAATCACCCCTCTATCATTAATTGTTAATTGTATATATCAATATAGTTATTCCTTGCCTAACTCATGACCACATCACAGTTATTTATAATAATTTCTGATTCCATTGTTATGCAGTTTAATACCTTCAGTTTATTATTTTTGCTTTTTACTGCAGCGCTGCAAAAATACTGCTACCTGAGCTGCATGATTGCTAAAATATGTGATTTCATTTCAGGTAAGATCTTCACTTGTTATCAGTATCATCTCCACAGCAGATGTTAATAACGAGTTCAGATTAACACATTTTAAATGTGTAACGCATGTGCTTTGGAGCTGTTCATCCCGTCATTTTTTTATTTAATTACTGTCTTCACTCCCACTGCTTGGCCTCTACCTGATGATAGTGTACTATAAGTCGTCTGCCAATGCTCAATTTTTTTCCTGCATGACCCCAATATTAACCTCTCAGGGCTGAAAATACTCAGTTGGTAGATGTGGAGGTGCATGAATCTCTGAGTGAGGCAACCAAGTGCAGAACCACATGTGCTGTACTGTACGTCTGGGATGATGTTTTAGCCCTAATCGGGCAGAGTAACTGACATCATCCTTGTCACTGCATGCAGTGTCATTTACCTCCAGCACCCATGATGATTTTTTAGCAGTTAACTGTTACGTGATTGCATCATTACCTTAATCATGGTAGTTATATCAGATCTCCATCAGAATCTTTTCTCCACTGATTCCCTCTGGATCCTCATTTATCTCAGCCATTAATGAAACTCAGTTTCTCAGAGTCACGGTCAGGATGCTATGCCATCCACCATAAGGATGAGTTAACTGTTTATCCGTTTGCATATTTTGTATACTAGTTTTTCATTGCTAGCTACAGAACCCCATAAATGTCCCTCATAGGTCATGAAATGTATCCTAACACTAATGAGAGGGTATGTATCATATCAAATACCTTCTTCACAGGGGAATTTAATTACTCAAGCATTAAATGGCAAAAATATATTTCTAAAAATGGATGTGCTTAGTGTTTGTTAGATTTAATTAATGCCAATGTATTTGAACAAACTGTAAAACTACCAGTAGAGGCTGTAATAGTTTTAGCCCGGTCCTTAAAAGCCTAGATTCCATCACCAACTCAGGGCTGCATCCCACTCTGAATCTTCTCATCCCTGGTTAAATCTGAGCACAAATTAATTATCTTCTCTGTCAGGCATAGTGGTACCTTTCTATCATCAAATGAGGACATTTTCATGGACTTCAATGAGGCAAAACTACATCAGCTTGTAGAAGTTATTTCCAAAATTTCCAGATTATCCACTATACATGGATCAAAATGAGTGGGTTGTCACATTTACTTCTAACTTTCACTCAGTATATACATATGCATATACCAAGCTATAGCAAGGAACACAAATTGAATGTGGTCTTCCATTTTTAACTTTCTACTTCCACACAAATATACAAAAAAATGATAACAGCATTTAACAAAATCTGTAGTCTCATGTTATTTGCTGAACACAACCCCCATAATTGCTAAGTCTTTTGCATTTTAAAATGGCCATCAGTGAACTAAAGAGAAACCCTATAGCTTTCCTCCACAGTTCGTAAAGTAATCAAATTGGGTCACTGCTCACTAGTAACATCTAAGTAGCAAATGAGACACCACAGCTATGCACTGAGGGATAAAAATGATGATATCCCTTCACTACTTCCACCAAGATTTAAGATGTATATTGGTGAAAGGGCATTTGCAAAGCTTGGTCCTGCCATCTGGAAGCTACACTCTCATCAGAGATCCAGCATGAATATTCTCAAGTGCAAGCTGAAATAGTCCTGTTCTAAAAATGCATCTTCTCCTTTCGGCTTTTTCCCGGTTAGGAGTTGCCACAGCAGATCACCTGTCTGCTCATGATTGGCAGTGGAGTTTTACAGTGTCGAGTTGCCAGCCCGACGCCCAACCTTCCACAGAAGGCACACACACTCACACCTAGGGCCAATTTTAAGTGTCCAATCCACCTACAGCATGTCTTTGGAATGTGGGAGGAAACCAGAGCACCCAGAGGAAACCCACACAAAGGACATACAGACTGCACACAGAAGGCACCCCAGCTGAAAATTGAACCGGAGAACCTCTTGCTGTGAGGCAGCAATGCTAACCGCTGCACCACCATGGCCATTCTCTAAAAATGCATCTATTTCATGCTATAAAAAAAGGGTTAAGTACACAAAGGAAAAAGCTTCAAACACACAATATTTGTGCTGTGAACTGTATTCATCTTGCATTCACTCTGGCCTTACTCAGTAAGCATTTTCTTTTCCTGCTTTGACATCAAAAGCTATAAATATGGTGCTACAAATGTGATATTGTGGAGTATTTTTTACAGGCAACTGTAAACTCTGCATTCTGTAAACCTACTTTTGAATGAAGAAGTAATTGCCAAAGGTTGTGTATTCATCCAATTAAAATATTCTTAGTAAATCTGCAGTTGTCTTTCTCTACCTGAATTGTAAATATCTGTCTTCTCAAAATATGTGTTGTAAATATGCATGTTACTATCTTTAACTGATGCACTAACCAATTTGCCCTTATGGGGTCACTCATGGCTGAAAAGGGTGTAGTTTCCATCCCATCTACCCAGTTAGCAAATATCAATAAATATATATATATATATATATATATATCTTGCTTATTGTATATATATATATATATATATATATATATATATATATATATATATATATATATATATTATATAATTCATGGCAGACCTAAGGAGCTATTATTTCAGAATAATATTGGGGAAAAAGAGACCCCTCAAGTACTCAACAGTGTTCCCCATTCCTCTGAGATGAGACAGAAGGTATTGCAAACTTCCTAGGCAAAAACTTTGCTTCAATTTTACTTCCTTTATTTGCCAGATACCTCTTAGGAAATACTCCATACCTCCCACAACTATCACTATACATGAGATATTCAAGGACCTCTCCAAGGCCAGATACTGCATTGATGGGTCCAAGTAATATTCCAGGATGCCTCCTTTATAGGATGAAACATGAACTACTGGGCCCACTAGAATCATATTTTAACAACAACCTCCCAAAAGGCCTTCTGACAAATGAATGGAGTGCATTAAAGTTTATCCCACTGCACAAGGACCGGCCATTTACAGACTGGGGAATTATGAATCCATGAACTCATTAGAGCTGAGCTCACCTCCAGGCATTTCTGCATTTCTGTAGCTAACTCCTACTGACGCTTTTAGGTATCAAACATTGCTTGTTCATATTTGCATTAATAATTCCAAAACTATTTTGCATACAAGGTGTCAGAAGATTTCATTTTAAAGCATATATGACAGCAAACACAATTGTATTTATATTTGACCTCTGTCTAATGCAGCTAAAGACATATTCAATATTAAACATCCTAACATTCAGATAACACAGACAGAACTGCATAGCCTCATATGAAAGCTCACAGATGTATGAAGAAAATTGTGCTGGCAGTACGTCGCTTGTATGCATAGTTACTGAGATATCATAAGCCATTTATACAACATTACAAACTTAATATTTACTTCCTTTATGTTGGCTTATAAAATCCAGTTTAAAGTATCAAACTGAATGAATGCCACCAATGTAAAGGTTAATTTATCCTGAATGGTTTGCCATATTTTCTAGTAACACTCATGGTTCCAGAGATATGAATATTTGGTTGACATGTAAGGTGATAATGTTTTTAAAGGCTTAAAACACACCAACTGGGAATTAAAGATACACACTTAAGTGAGCTATAATGGAGAGAATGAGTTATTTTGAGACAATAAAATAGTCAAGTATATTTGAGGGAGATGCATATATTGAGGTTAAATATGTTTTTGTTCAGTTTTGATGAAGTCCTTATAGCAGAAGGGAAGAAAGCGCTTAACTTGCATTTGTGCATCATGTACACATACATTAAAGGTGAATATTTCTATTAAATTCCTAGTGACATTTTCCTGTATGCAGTATGATTCCTTTTCACATCTTTCTTCTGTTTCTTGGTTGCTTGTTGATGTGTGGCTGTCATTTTTCTTGGCATTTCCTGAATATCCCACCTCCAGTTAAAACCACTAAGAAATTCAAGTTCCGGCACTAGCAAGATAGCTTGTGGGAATGATCCAGTTTATAACATCAATCAGTTTAGTAGGTCATATATGAGGGTAAATATCTGTTAGTAATTTTGTTTAGTACAAATTAATACTTCTTTCCTTGATCATTGTTGAAGTATGAATCATACATAAGGAAGAGAAGAGATTCTGAATTTCTTTAAGAAGTCTGAGTCCCATATGTATGGAAGATGTCAAGCAAGCCAAAAAGATAAAGGTGGTAAAGCAAAACATTTTCATTGTAAATATAATTCCTAGGGAAGAAAGGTGATGCTCCTTCAGTTTGTCAAGAGCAGCTGTAATACTTTCCTTAAATGTGTCTTATTAAAATCTAAAAATATATAACATAAGTAAATTTAATTTCTGAATAAGTCAGATCTTTTTAGAGAAAGAGTTTGCTCATGTAAGAAATGTCCAAGATAAATTAGCACATCTCATTTCATTGTCATAAAACAGTTTTTGCCATTCAGAAGTAGGCCAGATAAATTATATCCATTTCTAGATGTTCCATTGCCTCTGGGTGAGGAAGTCACACTATACAATCATCTGCAAATCAAGTCACCCTAAACCATTTCATAAGGCGTTACCTGCGCTCTGCTTGCACCTTCTGATGCTGTTTATAAACTGATGGTTACAATAGCTACAAGAAAGAGGGATAATGGTGGCCATCCTTGCATTTTACTACAAGGAGACAAGTCATAGTCTATGTGAGCAGACCACAACATAGTAACTGACATCAATGTTCAATGATCAATGTTGTGAGATCAAACTCAACGCCTAGAATAGCCTTCAAAGAGTTTGCTGTGAGCATACCCAGAATTATGCTTTCACTCCTACCCAAGCATCCAATCCCTTTATAAAAAGAGTGACAGAATGAAGCCTTTTGATTCTAAGAGGTATAGAATTCCACAATCTACCAACTTGAGAATGGAAAAAAAGCATCTAGTAAATAAACAAAAAAAAAATGAAATCATAAAATTAAGTGCTTTCAAAGTTTCTGATTGAAAAGACCATTTGGATGAGTCACAGGCTTTATGGGAATATATACAGAAAGCAGCTAAACAATTGTCTTCCTGATAGTAGGAGGTGCCATATGAGGACTGCCAAGGTTATTTTACCTTGTTAAGTCTATAAACCTACAAATCAATTGTCTCATAGTTGAAGCAATCTCTGCTGAACCATAATCGATATGCACCCTCTCCTGTCTGCCGCTAATAAAGCTTTTTTTTTCTTCAGGAATCAGATAAGTTAAGTAATATAATTTCTAGATATACTGTAAGGATTTTGTTGTATATTTCTGACTTATATTTGAGTAAAGAAATACGCCTGTTAGATAATAGGCAGATATTGCCTGGTAGGCATCCTTTAGTAGTATACATTATAGGCAAGTCTCAAAGAGTAGCGTAACTCAGTAAACATGACTAATGCATTAAAAGGGGAAAAAAGGTGTTCACTAAGAAGCATTTTCCAAGACGTATAGTTCTGTAATGGAAGACCCTTTGTTGACTGACGCTTTACCTAATGGGAGATCAGCAAAGCATTTAACCTTTTCTTCATGTCTGGTAGGAAATTTAAGGATTATGAGATCAGAGATAGAAACTTGTGAAGTGATATGAAAGAAAGACTGACTGTTTTCAGAAATACCCAAGACAGTACAGTGACGTTGGTTATAAAAACGTGCTCACATAATGTCATCAATTTAAAAAAAAAAAATAAAGCAATGCATGTTATGTTCCTCATCCCCTAGGTCCAGAATAGCCATTTTCCTTTCAAAATTTCCTTTACTTTATGGGTTATAAATATATGGGATTTCATCCTTTTCACCAGTATGAAGAGTTGTTGAATTTGCCAACTAATTATTTTAGTGTTGCCCCATAATTCCTTCTACCATCTTTCAAAATTCCAAGTTCTGTTGTCTGTTTGGATAATTTGCCACATTCTGGATGTGAAACCTCAACTTTTCAATTATATTGCCGTTGCTCAAATGAGTTGCTTATAACAATTCCACCTGTCACACCTAATGTACAAGTATTAATTCTCACCTGTCACCATTCCTTAATGACCAAATGAATAAATTCTTTAGCTCTATAAGTTTTATAAAATACAATTTCAAACCTTCATATTGTTAAAGGCAAAGAAAATTCTTGGGTTGTCTTCTCTACGAAATAATTTTGTTTCGCAAACTAGCTAGTGCCATGTTCTGTTATTAAAATGTTGTACACTTTGAATAGATTTAGACAAATAGTGTCCCTGTCTGATCTACTTGTAGTGCCGTTATTGCTTACTAAAAAAGTAGCATCTTCAATAGTGTAGTTCGTATCGCTCTATCATCCATCAAGTTGTCTTTAAGAAGGTCATGTAATTGCTTTGTAACTTAAGTCATCCTTTTCCTCCCCCAGTTATTCTGACCAAATCAGGAACAAATGTTGCAATAAAGCCCCCACCAGCCAACCAACCAATGAAAAAAAAAAAGCTTAATACCCCAAAAAGTCAAGAGCTTCATAAAAGCTTGTTGATGGTTGGGGTCAATTATATGTGGTTCAGAAAAAAAAATGCCTAAACTAAAAAAACCTTTTAATATTTGAACCATGTGAACCTTAGCTACAACCTACCTGACAGCAAATTATGATATAAATGAATATGCTAACCCAACACAAATGTTTTAAACACTGAAATGGATTTACCTTTTGGGTAGATGACATACAATAAGGGACATTCCATCCATCCCTTTTTCTGTAAAAATGAATTGCATTTGTCTTTTTAGGTTTCTTATTGTACAAGAAGATAATACTTGCCTGAACTTGTAAAATGGAGTCAATATTGGCCTTTTGTGCTATAACATGCTTAAGCATTTCACATTACAAGGCATTACTCTAGAATTAAGAGAGGAGGATGCAACAGGAAGAATACAAGGCAGTGTCATCCTGCCTTTGAAACCGTTTTCACTTTCACTTAGCTAGTTAACCATAAAAAGTGTAAGCATGGAACAGTGAAGTCAAGGCAGAACAAGCAAGCAAGAAAATTAGACAAAAGCCAACAGTGTGTACAGTAAAATTATACTTTTAACACACTAGTTGTGGTAGTGCCAGTGATTTTTTTTTACTCAGCTGGCTTGCAAGAATAACTGGAGCAGTTGTAATGTCGAGTAAAAAGCTCACTTCAAGGCTAAAGAGTTACAACATATAAACTCCTAGGATGGAAGTCTTAGCCGATAAATATGTGCTAAAAGGAACATAAATAAACATTGTGTACATTAAAAAAAAACATCATTTAAGCATCTAGCTCAAACTAAACATGCAATTGTTAAGAAAAAAATAAAGCAATGCAAATTCCTTTCATGCCAATTTAGCCACACAGAATTAACAACCCCCCAGAATCAGTCATTCAAGCTTCTAAACAAAATAAGTAATTTGTTAGCATCATGTACCTTAAAGTATAGCCAGCTATACTAACACAAGGATATTACAGTTTATTCACTGTCATGCAGGGTGTAGAGAAATCCTTACAGCCAAGATTTGTTTAAGTTCCACTACCATGCCTCTTCACCTGTGTGCTCAAGAATTCAAGAGAAAGCAAAAAACAATGTGAAGAAAGAGGCTCAAAATCAGTGACAATTATTAAATATTACTCTAATTCACTTAAAAAGTTTATATAACAAAATGCTTTTGCATCAAAATGCATTATCTCAACAATGAGTAGTGTGAACCACCAGTGTCTGGTATTATTAAAATGCTGTAATTCTCAGTGATTTACCAAAAAACTTTAATAAAAAAAAAGTTACAGTAGACAGGGTAAAACTGTAAGGCAACTCGGGGACATTCTGCAAAGTCTGTGATGGTAGAGGTATGACCTCCATAAGATTACAGCATAGCACGATATCAAGAAATATTTGTCTGCAAACAAACATAATTAATGTCTGATAGTTTTCTTTCTGCTGAATATCACAGCAAAATAGCAAGAAAAGCCTTAGATATGTTGAGTGCATGCAAAGAAAACTGAAAAGTATTTTAACAAATGCTATAAAACAGAAAGGAAAACCCACAGGCTACATGTATTGTTTTCATAGTGGTTGGTGATCATTGCTGGTTTATACAATGATTTAAATAGCTATTAATTTTCCTTGTGATTTTTCCAGCAATATTCATTGGTAAAACTGGAACTGTTATTTTGCTGTACCTGTACTTCTATTGGAAGTGCACACGGATTACTCATTGGTAGGAAAGACTGGAAGGGATTCCCTTTGATTCTGTTCATGAGAGGGAAAAGGGAAAGCCGGTTTGAATTTAGGAGCTGTTTCAGTTGTCTTTCCCTAAAGCTCTTTATAAGGTAAGATCAGGGCTGTTATGTCCATGTGATTACCTTCCATCTGTAAAATGATCCACCTCCACCTCCATAGTTCCTGCCCTACTGGTCAGCAAACTGTGGATATAAGAAATTCTATTGCCTTGGCATATAAAAGAGAGACTTATTTTCCTATATAGTTAATCACCAATATTGCTAGGATGCAGAACTGACAGGTCCATCTGCGCTCCTTCAGATGCTTATTACAAGGGACCATGGCTTCAATTTTGAAAAGGATGAATTTATGCAGTTTTGGCAAACTAGTACTAGTGCACCTGCTGTAAGAAATACATTCTCATGCTCCATGATTGTTTACAGAACCAGTTCATTGTCATTAAAATCATGGAACCACATAATAAGGTATCATGGAGTATTTGGAGATTTGTTTCTGGTCACAACAATGTGTGCATTCTTGATTAATGACAGGATATTCGGTTACAGATTTTGCATTAGTTCTTATCTAAAAAAGAGTGTAGAAGGTATCATTTCATCCCTTCTGGAAGACCATGTACACTGTGTTTATTCCGTTTCCATTCTCCACATTATGTGTTTTAAGTTCAGTTATATGTGTTTTTTGTTGTGGATCATTTTGTTCCCGAGAGTGTTGGGCAATCATTTCTTTCTGTGAAGAAAACACTGCTTAGGTGATACTTAAGGATGTCTGATACAGCTTTTTGCTGGATGACCTGTTTTCTGCTGGCTAGCTTTAATTTAGTGATCTCCTTTAAAGCATTTGTGAATGCATAATTAAAGTTCAAGGCCGACTGAATATCATCTGAGTCTGTAGTAATGTTAGTGGTATATTGTACTATCTTAACAAATTGCTCTCTGTGAGAGTATGTAGATCTATAAAGTAGAGTTTTACTGATGAAAGGATAAATCTTTCTCTGAAGCCTGAGGTATAAATATGATGCAACTCTATGACTAACCAAAAGAAGGTGTTGCTAGTTGACAAATCACACAAGTTGTTCTTTGGATATCTGCCATTTGCTCCTTGTGGTGTATTTATAGTTACCATATCTGGAGTAATGCCCTGAAGCATATTGCTTTGGCACTTCCTGTGCATGGCCTCTTTTGCTTTGGCACTTCCTGTGCATGGCCTCTTTCAATTTATAAGGTTGAAAGTGGCAAGTGACTTTTAGTTTTCCTTTTGCTTTTAATCTGGACAGTCAGGGAAATAAAAGAATAACAGTTTCAGTTTGTATGCCATCATCATTTTTCTTTCACATTCACACTAATGTTCAAGATAACAATTACTTTGCTACAGAGTCATTCATATCAGAATGGGAAAATTCAGTGATACGAGATGAGAATATGTAGAGTTTCTGATTTCTAATTTATTCATGTTACCCGAATTATCCCAAACAGGTAACTGTGAAATGCTAAAAGGTTCAACCCTACAAATGTGTTTCTGCATCATTACCTACAGACACAATGTATCATGACCAAAATCATGAGGTTGCTGATAAAAGAAATACAAATGAGGCTCTCTCACACAACAGCTGCAGCGAGTCTTTATGATAATGTAACAAACATGCAGCTGAGAAGGATCTACAAATACAGCCGCTGCTTCTAAACAATGAGGTAGTTTATGTACCTAGGCAAGATTCCCCCAGTACTTTCCAAAGGAGGTGCACCAGGCTCTGGCCCCAGGGGGAAGAGAAGTCTCATAGCAAAAAGGATGGATTATATCTCCCAGATTGTTTTGAATGACTTGGGATCTTATTAAATTAGCTGGACAGTTTCACAGAAATAAGAAATTCTCATCAACCTTGCTCAGCTTTCTACTATGACCTTCAAAACAGCAAGCAGTTTAGGAAATCATTCAGAGAAGATTTAAAACAATTGTTTTGATAAGTGTGTAACTATGAAATATTCATTTGTTTTCTGAATACTCTATATATGTGTGTATATATATATATATATATATATATATATATATATATATATATATATATATATATATATGTATATGGGTCCCCTTCACATGGTCAACAGTTCATTTGATCGACATTTATTTGGTCGAAAATTCATATGGTCGACAGGCAGATTTGCCCCCCTCCCCAATGTTGTGCAACACTGGAGTTGATATATATAGTTAGGGGAGGTGTGGGGGGCACAGCCCCCCACATAAAACTGCTTCTCGATCAAATGAATTGTCGATCAAATAAAAGTCAGTCAAATCGACTGTCGACCATGTGAAGTAGACCCATAGATATATATATATATATATATATATATATATATATATATATATATATAAAATTAGCAACTGAAGCTCAGCTTGTTGCTTAAGGAATATGCCATATTAGCATTACTTGTGCTCTAATTGCAGTTTTATTGTCTTCTTTAGTTAATGATTGTATCAACGATTTTATTAATGTCTTTTAAATTTATGGAAGGGTATATATGCCACTGTAATATGTGAGTCATTCAAGTTAAGCAAACAATAATAGCTGAAAAGATGAGTGATACTGGGGAAATAACACCTGACCAAGGGTGTTGTAAGAATTACAATGCAGGAACAAGATCTCCACACTTCTGATAGGGTCTTATTGCCTCCAAAACGCATACTCGGAAAGGCATTACTGTGCTTAAAGAATGGAGTATCTGTTAAATGTTTTTGTATTTTTTTATTACTAAATAGTTTTTTTTATATGAACAAACTTGTCTTGCTGCAAGTAAACGCTGGGTTTCTGAAGTAGCGAAATAGTAAAACAGGAACACAATAAACCAACAGCGTTAACAGATGCTATAAATCTCAATCACAAAATCCAACGGACGATGAAAAATAAACCAACTCTCTTTTATTCAGTAACGGACATGTAAATACGAGATAAGCGCTTTCACAAAGATGCTTCATCAGATCTCAGGCAAATTAATATGAAATACCCATCTTTAAATACTCTGAGAATTAGTTAGCAATTTGCAAACAATTAGTAATTAAAAAGACAGTAATCTCATCTCTAATAATACATTCTGTACGTACTTCAAAAATGTACATATTTAAAATCTACAATACTATAAAATCTATATAAAACTGTGTATAGTAAAAAACTTATAGAACTATATGTAATAAAAAACGATCCTTAATGGAATGTCAAATACATTTCATATATATAAGTGTTAACATTGTTATAGTAAGTGCACAAGGTATAACCTCAGATATGACATATGTTACATCACACTCTAACATAAAGATTTTAATATATATGTATATAGTATGTGTGTCTAACTGTGTACCTATATAGATAAATTAATACTTAAATATTCTATAATACAGGTGTCCAAAGTGTATATATAAAAAACAACATGGGAGATATATATCCTTATTTTTCATATCACTTGACATTTCTCCTTAGCCTCAACTTAGGTCTGATCGAAGCTCTCTCATTTAAGCCAGAGCCTTGATCTGCTTTTAATTTTATTATCCATTCTGTCTCTCTGCTCTCCGTATGAGTTCTAATGTCACCCCCTCTAGAATTGGGAATTATCACCTCCAGTACTTTGAAGGAGAATCTATGTTGTATATTCGTCATGATAACATGCTTTGCCAAGGCATTCTGAGTAGTGCCCTTCTTCATGTGATAAACATGCTCCCTCATCCGATCTCTTAGGGGGCGGTTGGTTTTACCAACATAGAAGCAAGGACATAATTGGCACCTGGCTAAATAAATAACATGTGAAGTCATACAGTTCGCTGTTACCAATGTCTGATAGTATTTCCCATTGTCAGGGTGATGAAACCCTGGTGTATCATCTATATAACAACAAAAATTACACCGTCCACATGGTCTGGTGTAACCATCTATTTTATCCCTATCTCTGTGAAACACAGAGCATAATCTCCTCTTCAAATTGTTCTTATTCTTGTATAAGAATCTGGGTTTGTCCCCTACAATGTTTCTAACATCATCATTCGTACATAATACCCCCCAGTGTTTACTCAGTACCTCTCTCAGTTCACTATAATCAGATGAATAATGCGTCATAAACTTTAAACCTCGACTAGCATTAGTCCTGTCTATAGAAAGACAAGTCGACTCAACTGGTCCAAAATAAAGGCCCTATAGTAGATCTCAGATCTAACATATCGCTAAACTGTGTGTTAACTTCATCCACACTATAACCTCTGGAACACAATCTATCTCTCAAACTATTTAAGTTCTGTCTCAAAACCAGATTCAGTTGGATTAAGTCTTGATGCCCTAATTGCTTGTCCTCTGATTATATTTCTAAAAACATGTGGAGGGTGCATGCTAGTTCTATTGAGTAAACTGTTGCTGTAGCAACTCTTCCTAAAGACACCTGTATTAATAGTATTCCCATCAATCCTCTCAATATACATATCAAGAAAGTTTATTTTGTATTGTGAATACTCCATAGAAAATTTCAGGCAGGTGGTCAAGTTATTCATGATATTGAAGAATGTCTCTAGTTGTTCAAATGTGCCTTTCCACAAAATAAATAAATCGTCAACAAAAGCGGCGATAGAATACAACATGCTGTTTGAATAGATTCTCTTCAAATAAAACTTGTTCTTCCCAATGGGCCAAATACATATTGGCGTAGCTATTGGCACAAGGAGTGCCCATAGCTACGCCATCTTTCTGTTTGTATACACCTTCATTGAATGTAAATAAGTTATTCTCCAAGATTAATTCTAAGAAGCATGTTATCAAATCAATCTCTACAGAAGTATAACCACTATGCATCCTCAGATAATCAGTAACATACAATAATCCCACACTGTTGGGTATGACTGTAAACAAGGATTGAACATCAAAGGTGACAAACAGGAAGTCAAATGTGATGTTCATATCCTTTGTGCAGTCATACAAATCAAGTAGAAATTGTTTCGAATCTCTCAGAACAACTCTATTAGAATTCAGCACTGGTCTAAGATGCTTTTCTACATATACCGATAAATGTTCGGTCACCCAGTCTCGACCTGACACTATCGGTCTCATGGGTGGTCTAATAGGATCTTTATGTATCTTGGTAGACCGTGTATAGTGGGTATCATGGGGTGACAAATCATAAGGTATTGAAATAAATCTTGGTCTATTAACTTTCCTTGAAATATATCATTGATAGTATCATGTACATGTCTGATGACTCCTACGACATACTGTGATGTAACCTTCACGTAGAAGTCATCACTCAACATGGAATCCATTCGTGTAATATAATCTGAAGTGTCCATTACAACTACCTTACCACCTTTATCGGCAGGTCTGATGGTAATATCTGAGTTGTTCTGTAATTTCTTAAGACTCGCCCTTTCTCTATAGGTTAGATTGTCTCTTATAAAGGGATGCTTTTTAATAGTCCTATTCTCATAATAATTATGAAGTTCCTCTTCAGTTAATCTCATGTAAGCTTCAACTAGCGGGTGATTAATTGGTGTGTACTCACTACGATTTTTAAACTTAAACTCATTATCAGTATTAGAATTATCTTTGAATATAAACTTTAACATAACATTCCTACAAAACAACTTTAAGTCCAAAACAGTGTCCGTCAATTGACTCTGACATTTAGGGATAAAATTCAGCCCTTTATCAAGTAATCGTTGTTCATCCACATTCAATGTAAAATGAGAGATGTTGTGGACTAACGTTTGTTTGTCCACATCTTTCTCAATGTTTTTTGGGGTACATATTCCTCTGATAGCTTCCTCTTTTGTCTGCCCCTGCTCATGGAGCGAGAGCGAGACATCTTCTCTGCTCTCACAGGCAGGGGAAAAGACAACTTTGGAAGTCCATCAGGGGTGGGGATAGAAGCTAACTGTAAATTAGAGGTTTTAGGTCTTACAACCTGTTCATTGTCTATGGACAAAGGTTTAGATTTCTCCTGTTGTTGGTGTCCAGTAGTGTTAGTAATGCTAACCTCAGGGTATAAATTAATATTTTCTGTAGTGGCAGTGTGCACCATGTGTATTACATCGGTTGAATCATTCTCATATTCAGTTACTAACACATCACTCTGTCTCCCAGTAATGGCAGGATTATCTATGTCAGGATTTACAGTCTGATCTACATTCGTATCTACTATAGGTAATATAACATTCGTAACATTGCGTGTTACTAATAAGTTCTTCTCGACAGAAACTGTCCCAACACTAGCATTACGTTGTGTCATAGTTGAAGAATCCGCATTAGCAGTCCTGCCCAGATCATTAGAGTTTAACCTGGGCCAAACAAAAATATGTCCGTTTTTAAAGTCGTTTATATCTCTGACTACTTTATGTCTTTTTTGTTGAAACAGTTTTCTTTCAAATGCAGAGATACTGTCCAGCATGTTCTCAAACAAAGGTGATACTATGTCAATGGCAAATTCATTAAACAGTGCTCGCTGTTTATTACTGAGTTCCTCAGATAGTTTAGCCTCTTCAGGCTTAAAAAAATCAATAAGTAATTTCAAATAGCTCCGACTCACCTCGATGTTGAGGCGCTGCCATTGAGCAAGCAACTCAGGATAGTCCTTGCCCTGGCTGGGCATATTGAAGACCCGAAGGCCTCTCGGTATAATGTTCTGCTCAAGACACAGCTGGAAGTGGAGTCGCTGGGTTTGAAGCCTTTTCAGCTTCATAAAATCCTGAACGAACTTCTTCTCTTGGTTCTTAGCTGCAGGAGCAGATTGCTCTTTCGTTTTTTGATCTACAATGGCTGACATTGAATTGGATTACGTACCCAGAGAAGAAGTTCGTGGGAACGTTGTTACGCTTGACAGTGCTGTCGAACGGAGATTCCGGCAGCACCTGAAAGGTTCCGGTAATGCATCTTGGTTCCTGGAAACGGAAAGAACTACTACCGATGCCTTAGGGCAGAATCTTGACACGAGTAGGTTATATTCATTAATAGAGAGTATGGAGAAGGATTTTATGAAGCTGAAAAGGCTTCAAACCCAGCGACTCCACTTCCAGCTGTGTCTTGAGCGGAACATTATACCGAGAGGCCTTCGGGTCTTCAATATGCCCAGCCAGGGCAAGGACTATCCTGAGTTGCTTGCTCAATGGCAGCGCCTCAACATCGAGGTGAGTCGGAGCTATTTGAAATTACTTATTGATTTTTTTAAGCCTGAAGAGGCTAAACTATCTGAGGAACTCAGTAATAAACAGCGAGCACTGTTTAATGAATTTGCCATTGACATAGTAT
This sequence comes from Protopterus annectens, assembly GCF_019279795.1. Classification (NCBI taxonomy): domain Eukaryota; kingdom Metazoa; phylum Chordata; order Ceratodontiformes; family Protopteridae; genus Protopterus; species Protopterus annectens. The sequence continues at coordinate 185,072,126 of NC_056736.1, read as the reverse complement.
CACCTTTGTTTGAGAACATGCTGGACAGTATCTCTGCATTTGAAAGAAAACTGTTTCAACAAAAAAGACATAAAGTAGTCAGAGATATAAACGACTTTAAAAACGGACATATTTTTGTTTGGCCCAGGTTAAACTCTAATGATCTGGGCAGGACTGCTAATGCGGATTCTTCAACTATGACACAACGTAATGCTAGTGTTGGGACAGTTTCTGTCGAGAAGAACTTATTAGTAACACGCAATGTTACGAATGTTATATTACCTATAGTAGATACGAATGTAGATCAGACTGTAAATCCTGACATAGATAATCCTGCCATTACTGGGAGACAGAGTGATGTGTTAGTAACTGAATATGAGAATGATTCAACCGATGTAATACACATGGTGCACACTGCCACTACAGAAAATATTAATTTATACCCTGAGGTTAGCATTACTAACACTACTGGACACCAACAACAGGAGAAATCTAAACCTTTGTCCATAGACAATGAACAGGTTGTAAGACCTAAAACCTCTAATTTACAGTTAGCTTCTATCCCCACCCCTGATGGACTTCCAAAGTTGTCTTTTCCCTGCCTGTGAGAGCAGAGAAGATGTCTCGCCTCGCCCATGAGCAGGGCAGACAAAAGAGGAAGCTATCAGAGGAATATGTACCCCAAAAACATTGAGAAAGATGTGGACAAACAAACGTTAGTCCACAACATCTCTCATTTTACATTGAATGTGGATGAACAACGATTACTTGATAAAGGGCTGAATTTTATCCCTAAATGTCAGAGTCAATTGACGGACACTGTTTTGGACTTAAAGTTGTTTTGTAGGAATGTTATGTTAAAGTTTATATTCAAAGATAATTCTAATACTGATAATGAGTTTAAGTTTAAAAATCGTAGTGAGTACACACCAATTAATCACCCGCTAGTTGAAGCTTACATGAGATTAACTGAAGAGGAACTTCATAATTATTATGAGAATAGGACTATTAAAAAGCATCCCTTTATAAGAGACAATCTAACCTATAGAGAAAGGGCGAGTCTTAAGAAATTACAGAACAACTCAGATATTACCATCAGACCTGCCGATAAAGGTGGTAAGGTAGTTGTAATGGACACTTCAGATTATATTACACGAATGGATTCCATGTTGAGTGATGACTTCTACGTGAAGGTTACATCACAGTATGTCGTAGGAGTCATCAGACATGTACATGATACTATCAATGATATATTTCAAGGAAAGTTAATAGACCAAGATTTATTTCAATACCTTATGATTTGTCACCCCATGATACCCACTATACACGGTCTACCGAAGATACATAAAGATCCTATTAGACCACCCATGAGACCGATAGTGTCAGGTCGAGACTGGGTGACCGAACATTTATCGGTATATGTAGAAAAGCATCTTAGACCAGTGCTGAATTCTAATAGAGTTGTTCTGAGAGATTCGAAACAATTTCTACTTGATTTGTATGACTGCACAAAGGATATGAACATCACATTTGACTTCCTGTTTGTCACCTTTGATGTTCAATCCTTGTTTACAGTCATACCCAACAGTGTGGGATTATTGTATGTTACTGATTATCTGAGGATGCATAGTGGTTATACTTCTGTAGAGATTGATTTGATAACATGCTTCTTAGAATTAATCTTGGAGAATAACTTATTTACATTCAATGAAGGTGTATACAAACAAAAAGATGGCGTAGCTATGGGCACTCCTTGTGCCAATAGCTACGCCAATATGTATTTGGCCCATTGGGAAGAACAAGTTTTATTTGAAGAGAATCTATTCAAACAGCATGTTGTATTCTATCGTCGTTTTGTTGACGATTTATTTATTTTGTGGAAAGGCACATTTGAACAACTAGAGACATTCTTCAATATCATGAATAACTTGACCACCTGCCTGAAATTTTCTATGGAGTATTCACAATACAAAATAAACTTTCTTGATATGTATATTGAGAGGATTGATGGGAATACTATTAATACAGGTGTCTTTAGGAAGAGTTGCTACAGCAACAGTTTACTCAATAGAACTAGCATGCACCCTCCACATGTTTTTAGAAATATAATCAGAGGACAAGCAATTAGGGCATCAAGACTTAATCCAACTGAATCTGGTTTTGAGACAGAACTTAATAGTTTGAGAGATAGATTGTGTTCCAGAGGTTATAGTGTGGATGAAGTTAACACACAGTTTAGCGATATGTTAGATCTGAGATCTACTATAGGGGCGCCTTATTTTGGACCAGTTGAGTCGACTTGTCTTTCTATAGACAGGACTAATGCTAGTCGAGGTTTAAAGTTTATGACGCATTATTCATCTGATTATAGTGAACTGAGAGAGGTACTGAGTAAACATTGGGGGGTATTATGTACGAATGATGATGTTAGAAACATTGTAGGGGACAAACCCAGATTCTTATACAAGAATAAGAACAATTTGAAGAGGAGATTATGCTCTGTGTTTCACAGAGATAGGGATAAAATAGATGGTTACACCAGACCATGTGGACGGTGTAATTTTTGTTGTTATATAGATGATACACCAGGGTTTCATCACCCTGACAATGGGAAATACTATCAGACATTGGTAACAGCGAACTGTATGACTTCACATGTTATTTATTTAGCCAGGTGCCAATTATGTCCTTGCTTCTATGTTGGTAAAACCAACCGCCCCCTAAGAGATCGGATGAGGGAGCATGTTTATCACATGAAGAAGGGCACTACTCAGAATGCCTTGGCAAAGCATGTTATCATGACGAATATACAACATAGATTCTCCTTCAAAGTACTGGAGGTGATAATTCCCAATTCTAGAGGGGGTGACATTAGAACTCATACGGAGAGCAGAGAGACAGAATGGATAATAAAATTGAGAGCAGATCAAGGCTCTGGCTTAAATGAGAGAGCTTCGATCAGACCTAAGTTGAGGCTAAGGAGAAATGTCAAGTGATATGAAAAATAAGGATATATATCTCCCATGTTGTTTTTTATATATACACTTTGGACACCTGTATTATAGAATATTTAAGTATTAATTTATCTATATAGGTACACAGTTAGACACACATACTATATACATATATATTAAAATCTTTATGTTAGAGTGTGATGTAACATATGTCATATCTGAGGTTATACCTTGTGCACTTACTATAACAATGTTAACACTTATATATATGAAATGTATTTGACATTCCATTAAGGATCGTTTCTATTACATATAGTTCTATAAGTTTTTTACTATACACAGTTTTATATAGATTTTATAGTATTGTAGATTTTAAATATGTACATTTTTGAAGTACGTACAGAATGTATTATTAGAGATGAGATTACTGTCTTTTTAATTACTAATTGTTTGCAAATTGCTAACTAATTCTCAGAGTATTTAAAGATGGGTATTTCATATTAATTTGCCTGAGATCTGATGAAGCATCTTTGTGAAAGCGCTTATCTCGTATTTACATGTCCGTTACTGAATAAAAGAGAGTTGGTTTATTTTTCATCGTCCGTTGGATTTTGTGATTGAGATTTATAGCATCTGTTAACGCTGTTGGTTTATTGTGTTCCTGTTTTACTAGTTTTTTTTATATCTTTGATGTCAAATAGTTCCTCCACCTAATATTTCAAAGTCGCTGTAGCATATGTAATTGACAGGAGGGCAGTATAAGTTAAACGAGTATTTAATGCTAACACACATACACACGCAGGTTATAGCCACTTTGTTGATTGAATACATCTTAGTTATTACATTATGGGCAAATGAATGAAAAAAAATCCTGGGATTCAAGGATTTGCAATCCTCCATGACATCTAACTGTCCATGATTTTTGCTGCATTGTTTTGCTCTATCCCTCATTTAATATTTGATTTGCTGGTAAATTGCTAAGAATTAAATCAATCAATAATGACAGATATTAGAATTCATACTTTTATTGTTTATGTAGTATGTGTGGTAGACTGCATGTTGAAATCAAAAGCCATTAGTGTGCACTTCCTCTGTCTCTTTATCACTTGTGCTTTATGTAGTTATTTCTCCCTTCACCCTCTCACTCAGTCATAGGTGCATGCACATAGATACACACACACACACACACACACACACACACACACACACACGCACACACACACACACCGACATACAGGTGTATAATGCAAGCCCAGTGGGATAAGAAAAGTAGGGTAAAATGAGAATGGAATGAGGGAACATACTGTACATGTATCCTAAATACCTCTTTTTTTATTTATTAACTTTTTTAAAACTTTACACAGTAAACTGCAAAGTGTTATTTAACAGTTGTCAAAACAATGGTAGCCATTTAATTTTCTCCGAGCTTCACAGCAGTGTAATATGTGGCTGTGAAGTGGAGGACTTGTTTTTTTTTACTTGACATTATCTGTTTATTAACCCTCTGCTGGAGAGCACACATTCCCCAATTACAGTAAAGATGCACAGGTTGCCAATTCTCTAAAGACTGATATGTCTTTGATAAAGGAGTACTATAACTCAGCACATATCTTGTTATGCCTTTTTTATATATTCACTTTTATTGATCATTTCAAAACATTTGGTAGGATTATCATTCAAAAACTCCAAATGATATATATACAGAAATACTTCTTATATACAGTGCTTGATATAACAATCTCCTTCTTATTGCAATCATTGCATTGCAACACCATGGTATTAATTCTCTCTTTTGGTTATCCCAACAGCCACCTTTTTTTGGCATCCATTTTAAATACAAACCCTGAAAATAAATATACTTTAATTAAACATAAAACATAGATTGTGACATCTACCCTACTACAGAGAAACTTGCATGGCCCACTTATAAATAAATATCATCTAGGATATCTGTACAGTACTTTCCCCCATTCCTTCCTCACTTTTTTCCCTACTTTTCTTATCCCACTGGGCTGCCAGTACACACAAGTATGTTCTCAAATTATTGAACTTCTACATCTCTTCTCTCAAACTTATCAGACCCTTCCAGCATTGGCTACATGACTCCTTACCTATTCACCCAGATAGGGCAACTGCACATTTCCTTGTTTACTCCACCCAACCTTCTCTCCATCAAACTCCAAGAGTATGGACAGGGAAACATAAACTGCCTCATACTTGCTGGCATAGCAATTCTTGGACTTTATTAACACAAAGAATCTTGATCAGATAGTGCATGTACCCACCAAAGGTTCAAGCATAGTGGATCTGATATTCACCGGTGTGGGAGAATGCAGCCCCACCCAAATGTCCCATCCTCAGTGGTGGAGTTAGACCACAAAGCTGTCTCCTTCATAACAAAAATCAACTTGGTAACCCCAGCGACTCTGCAAAGGTTAGGAACTATTTGAAAGCAAATTGCATCCTATTAAGCGATAGTTAGTCAAAATTCAATGCCCCTCCCAGCATTGAGTTCACAAGAAACTATATGGAATTGATCACAGAGACCCTTTACAACCATGTAAATGGTTGTATAGAGGTAGCTGTATCTACTAGATGTAAGCCCAACACAAACTTTAAAAATAAACCACACTGGTGGAATCCTAATCTTAATAGCATATAAAAGGAGAAAAAAAAGTTGTGGCTAAAATTAGGAAGTGCAACTCCCATAATGGTACAAGCTCTGTAATTAAACTAAACAGGAAACTAAGAAAAATAATCATGTCCAACTAGGTCATTAATGAGGTCAAGATAGCCTCACAGGCAAAAGACATCCCCAAAGCTTTCTACATCTATATCCAAAACCTCATAGGCAGCACACATCGGTATGTTGAACTGGTGATCAATGGTGCCACTTTCACTGAGCAGAACTATATAGCGAATTTGCTGACTGACAATTTCAGCTCAAACTTCACCTCCCACTCCCCCCAACTACCCCCATGAAATAGCTACTAGCCTAACCTCCAAAATATTAATACGGAGCAGGTTCTGACGGTGCTCACAAAGGCCAAACACACTGCCTCAGTGGGCCAAGACAATGTCCTGGGATGCCTCCTAAAATAGCTTGAAACATGACATATAAGGACCACTTGAGTCACTTTTCAACTATAGCCTCAAAACAGGCTTTGTACCATGAGAATAGGAGACTGCAATGGTTATCTCACTTCACAAAGGTGAACCACCAATCAACTCCAGAAACTAAATAACTATTAGTCTGATTAGTCTAATACACAAATCCATTTAATGAATTATCATGGAAATGATAAGCAAAGACACAGTCAACCTTCAGACACTAGATCCAACCCAGACTGGCTTTGTCAAAGGAAGGTCATGCCTACTTCACCTGCTGGACTTCTTTGAGAAGGTCAGCAAGGCAATGGATGAGGAGAAAATGGTGCATACTGCCAACCTAGACCTGGCTAACATGACTGATACCATACTCCACTCTGGTATAGTTGACAAACATGAACTGAGTAGAAATCCCTACATAACTTGCTGGATTGCCAGCTGGCTTTCAGACAGGACCTGGGATGTCAGAAACAGTGTGACCACTTCCACTTACAGATCTGTCACCAGTGGGGTACCTCAGGGCTACATGCTGGCACTGCTTCTATTTGACATCTACTTCTAATAGGTAAAGACTAGTCTCAAGGGCCTTTGGCTGACCAAGTTTTCATATGACTGCAAATTGTGAGCTATCATAGATCCCTCCCATGTCAAAAACATCTTACAAGAGGGTCTAACAAAGACAAATGACTGGTGCCAAAGTCACAGATTAAAACTCACTGCTGAAAAATCAGTTATAGTGCCTTTTAAGAAAACTGCCACCCAGACTAATTACACTATCGATAAGACACTCCTAAGAGTTGATCCAGTAATCAGGGATCTGGGAACATATATAGACAGTAATCTGACCTTTGATTAATGTGGCCATTATAGTAAGAAAATCATTTTGTCGCCCAATTTATACGTCAGTAACTATATGGCATCCAAGTGCAAGGAAGTCTTAGTACCAATTTATTTGGTCCTTATCAGGCCCATCATTGAGTATAATGCCCCCTTCTGCATGTACCTGTCCAGACATATACAACATTTGGAAAGCAGACAAAGGTTCCTTACCAAGAAAATCCAAGGTATAAATGCATTGTCCTATATGGATTGCCTTACAGCCCTATCTCTATACATGGCCTCCTATAGGTTACTGAGAGGTGATCTATGCCTACCATACAAGGCATCCTTGGATCCTGCACTGTTCAGGACTAACCCTGACTAATGGATGCAGAAGCAGAAATTCATGCCTGGTCTGGCAACCATGTCTGTGATAATGAAAGGAAGGCAGTAATGCTCAAACTAACATACCTGCAATGATATATAACAGCTAGAAACTTTCTAACTAACATATTCCCTCATAATAAACACCCAGTGATACCCAGGTACACAATTTGGTTGAGTTTCATGGCTAAGTTTATAAAGGCCCTTGTGGTCATTAGCCTGGTATATACCTAAGAACCTATGAACCTATAAGTTTCCAACATTTTGGACTCCCTTTACCAACACTCTTTCCCATTCCTTTATGTAAATATTCCATAAATATTCAACTACCTGACTCCTTCAAAACATATGCAGACATCCTGCTTCATTCTCTTCACGTCTTCAGCATTTCACCTCCACCACCTTCCAATATCAAATAAAAAATAACACCAACACTGCTTCCTGTCTCAGTAGTATAGTAGTAAGCACCAGCACGACACCAAAAGTTCCAAAATACAAGTACTTTAATTCGATATACTTTTTAACTGTTAAGCGCTTTCATCCACTAGAGACTTCATCAGAACATATAGTAAAATGAGTACTGCTTACTTAAATACATTATAATTCATCACATGACACACGTTCATTAGTAATTTAAAGTGCTAGTGCTAAAACAGATACCTTCCATTATTACATTCAAAAACAAAACCACTACCTACTATGTAGTGAATGCCATTAAAAATCAGTCCCTTAAATGTTAAAAACTTGAATTTAAAACTCCAAAACTTGTTATAATTCATTAAAAATAACAAGACATTGCAACCTTTTACCTACAATTGTCTAAAATGGGTTTGATAGAGACATGCTCATTAATTCCTGGATATGTGGAAGCGTTTAATTTAACCTGACATCTAACTTCCTTATCACTTACCATTTTTTTAATGTCCCCTCCCCTTACATTACAACTAACAACCTCCAAAATCCCAAATGTAAAATTAATACAATCCTTGCTAAATTTGATATGTTTCCATAAAGCATTATTCTCGTCCTGTTTTTTAATGCTGTATTGATGGTCATAAATCCTATTGCGTAAGCACCTGATGGTTTTTCCCACGTAAAAACAAGAGCAGTGGGTGCAGATAGCCAAATAAATCAAATTCTTGGACCTGCAGTTCCCCTTTTGAAAGATTATTCTTGATTTATTATAGTTCTGTAAGGTCACTTCTTGTACTCCAGTTATATATTGGCACTGTTGACAAGTACCGCATTTAGTTGTACCCCTACTTTTGCACCTCTCATTCGTCTTGATATATTTCTTCTCTAATAAAAACTTCATATTGGGCCCATTTCTATGTACAAACCGTGGCTCGTTCCCCACAATATTCCAAATCCTTTTGTCTGCTTTGAATACATTCCAATTTCTCTGAATAATGCTTTTTATATTTCCACTATAAGGTCCATGTTGTAATATACAAGCCTTCCCATATTTGTTCATAGTGTCAATATCACAGCTAGTTACCTTACTCTGTATTACACCAGTTGCAAACCCCTCACCTAGGAGAGGTTTAAACCTTATGCCCCATTGTCCCTGGACATAGGTCCTAACATTAACATTTAAGGGACTGATTTTTAATGGCATTCACTACATAGTAGGTAGTGGTTTTGTTTTTGAATGTTGGCTTTGGAGTAATTTTTTACGGTTGTTTTCCTAATGGGGGGTAGGAGCAGGATGTGTATGTCTAGGGTGATTAGCTTGTGGTCAGATCTGACCAATGAGGAATTGACTTTTGGTGTGAAACACCGGTCACCCATGTTGGTGATGACCAGGTCTAGGATATTGCTGCCCCTGGTGGGGCTGTGGATAAGTTGATCCAAAGCTTTGGAACTGATGAATTCCAGAAAACATTGAGCAAGAGTTGGTACATGAGTAGTTTTCCCAGTTAATGGTGGGGTAGTTGAAATCCCCCATTATTAGGCTGTTGGGTTGTACCCTAATATTTTCCAGTGTATCAAGAAAAGAGGATTAGGAATCTTGGGGCATGGTGGAGGGTCTGTAGCAAGCTACAATCTGAATTGCGGTCTTGCCCAGAGTTAGTTGAACTTGGATAATCTCAGATGCATTATGCTGAGCAACTAGTTTGGAGGTGTGGATATCCTTAATGAATATGGACATGCCTCCACCTTTAGTGTTTCGGTCTGGGTTAAGTGGCCGAAAGGTGTAGTATGAAGTATAGCCTGGTAATGCAGGGGTGCTCTCTGGAGCTTTGAACCAGGTCTCTGTCACTGCACAGATGTCGATGTTCTCCATTTTAAGGAGTGCCTCGAGTGAATGCATTTTGAGGTTTAGACTTCTAGCATTGAGTAGCATTACCCTCAGCATTACCCTCAGATTAATATATATACATATATATATATATATATATATATATATATATATATATATATATGTGTGTGTGTGTGTGTGTGTGTGTGTGTGTGTGTGTGTAGAGATATATATATTTGTGTGTATGTGATTGAGTGAGTGTATGTTCCAAAACTACAGCTCTTGACATATATCATGGAACAATAAATGGATAACAACTATCAGTTAATAACCTTTATAGCACATTCTTAACATATAATTTAATTTTCTTATTGTAAATAGTATGCAGGCACAAAAGGTTCCTCACCTTATTGCCTTGAGTGCAATCAAAAACACAAACTTGTTAATCCATTAAGTAAGACATGAAAGTCTTGTTTAACAAAGTGAAGAACATGTTCATGCTTAAGACCAGAACACACATTAATCTTTTCAAATTTATTTTTGGTTCAAAGTTTAACAATGCATCTTTGTATCAGTGAATGACATCATGGCCCATCTTAATCAAGGGGATATGCATTTTAGAATGACTTATTCCATGTTTCCCTGCCCACTAATACACAATTTGCAGTGATGTCAGCTATTACATATGCACTGCCATGTATAAATCGTAGACTCCCACCAGCGCTACTTCACCCAAAGCACTATTTCAGTAATATTAATAGAAAAAAAATGTTCTTGCATAATTTTTTCCGCTGAAAGAGCATATTTTGTTTAAGATGTCAAAAAGCATGTAAGTGCTGTAAGTAAACTTAAGAAAGTTATTGTCTCCACAATCTAATGGTCACTGTACAATCTATAGTGAATCCTTACCTTAATCCACTGGCTTGCAGTCAACTTTAAATATGAATACCACTGCTGTTATTGTGTACCCTTTTTTTCCTGGCATGTAGGGATTGTAAACATAAATGACCTAACATCTAAAAGTGGACAAACAAACCCAGAGTACAAATAAAGGGATAGTGCAGAGTGGTGGTGGTGGTGGGGGGGGGGGGGTAGTCCTTATCAGTGATGCATTCTCTGTTTTACAACTATCAGCTAATGCAGAAAGGCAGCAGAAGAGATGAGCACTAATGGAATACATGAACTAAAGGGCAGGATATATCTGTAACATATCACACATGGGTACATAGATGATACTGGCCAGTGCTGTTCACAATGGTCAGATGTCTACATGCATTTAATCAGTAAGATCTGACAGATTGTATGCTAACATTACAGTAGATATGTGTACTGATGGCACATTTATCATCAATGCTATAACAAATGGTGATATGTTATCCTTCTGCTGCCCTTTGAAATAAATGGGGGGGTTAGAATATCTTAAAGACATTGATCTGCACTAGCAGACTTCTTCATACAATGTGTTACTACAGATGTTAGTTAAATGTACCATATCTGTCTAGCTGCCAGCCTAATCTGCCTGTACATTATTACCTCAGGAGCCTATGCATCACTATTAGGAGTATGTCAAGAGAAGACAATGGGAAATTATACAATAAAAAGTAATTAGTATATGCTTATTGTAAATCTACCATATCCTAGTATAAAGATGTTCAATCGCTGGAGTATTGTTGTGCAGAAAGACATTCTATTACAATATGTCGAAAAAAAAGAAAGAAAGAAAAAGCTAAAAAAAAATCTTAAAAAAAAATCTTTAAATATTTTCAGACAGTGTACAATATTAAAAGAAAAAAAAAATTGGTACATTCTGCAAAACTCTGTACAGTTTCAAGGTACAGTACTGGTAATACAACTAAATGTAATGTTTTTAACCTTACTTCTCAACTGTTCAGACATTAGCATTATGCCCCTCACTTTCTCAGATATGTTTGACCTATCATACACAATTACACTTCTACGAATAATGCCTAAGAATTTAAAAAAGACTCAGACTGAGAAGCAGCAAGGTACAGTAATACTGCCTCAGCTCCCTAGCACTTTAATGATAAAATGCAAGGAAGAACACAGAACACTAAAACACCTTTATAGAAAGACATTTTTCTAAGAAAGGTAAACAATAACAGTCCTGGATGTGGGCATCTCAGGATTAACCTGAGGTTTGCTTAGAAGCTCTCATGATCAAATCACACAAACAATGGGGTACTCCTGTTATACCCATATACAGTCATGAGTTATTGCTACATAGTATGACCTAATATCATAACATAGCTACACTTTTTTTCTTGTGGAGTTGACATTCTGCATGCTTGGAGAAGAAACAAATGACAGAAATTTGTTTCCCTTTGTTAATACACACAGAGCATATTTTCTTTGCATCTCAAACACTCGTATCTCATAGTGAGATGTGTGCAGTGAGTTTCAGTGCAGTACTGTACTTGCCTGCACTATACTGCAGTAACAACAAGCTGTGACTGTCATATTAAACTTACTTTCTAGCAATTTTTAAAATGACATTCCTTGAAAAGCTGTTGCCTTTCATCATGCATGCTATGCTGAGCAACACAAAGGTTTTGCAGCAGATCAGGTGTTAGGTTCCCTGTTCAGGTGCTGTTAGCCTGCCCTTAGTAGCCCGTAATGCCTGGTAGAAGCAGGAGCCCCATGCAAATGCTTAGATTTTTTATGAATGGCAGATGAGCCTGCCTGGTCCTCGTTAGCATCTGCAATCAACAAATACTGCATCTGAACCAAACATGGAGTTGATTATATGTAATAATAAAGATTTACAAGCTGAAGCACTAAGTGCATGCAAACCCCCCCCCCCCCCACACACACACACAAAATCACACACTGCATTCAAAAAACTACAAAACAGATCAGACACACCAATATAACAATTAACTAAAATTAGAATTAAAACTAAATTAAACTAATAAAACTATAATATAACATGAGCACTATAATTAGTCACAAAAAAAGGCTGGAAATATCACCCATTGTGAAGAGCATTAAACCTAGCCCTAAAATAGTTCTGACCTAGCAAGATGAATTACATTTGTAGGCATGCCTTTTATATGTATGAATGGTGCAGTGATGCTCTATTTATTCAGACAGATCAGATAGATAGGTAGGTAGATAAGCAGATATATACATATATATATATATATATATATATATATATATATATATATATATATATATATACATACATAAATATGTACATATGTACATACATAGATTAATATATAAATGCATGGAATTAAAGAATAAGCAGAAAAGTAGGCAGTTTACATCTTCCTGATGTATCACAGTGTGCCTTACTGTTATCAATCAGTAATCAGCAGTGTTTGTCAAATAACATACTGATTGTTTAATATGCTGCTGTCAAGTGGGAGACAAGACCAATAATACTGTATAACAATGCTTCTACAGGACAGTTCTTACAGTAGTATCAGGTAGTGACATTGTATACAATAAGAGTACAATTACGATACTTAGTCTTATATACAGGTAGCATAGAAAACTGAAGACTTAAAATCTGGTAGATATTAACAGTGAGAAAGAAAAAAATTATTAGTGATATGGTTTAAATTCAATGCTCATTACATATGCAATTATATATATATCAGAACCATGGACTAAAACTAGATGATGATCTGGTTCAGTATGCCAATGATTTCACTCTAATCTGCTCCGCCCCATCTCTCCTCCCCAGCAACTGCAGCAAATTACCAAAGGATCCTTTTCCACCACAGACACATGGTTTTCAAACTCACAACTAATACTTAACCCAAAAAATGACAACTAATGGTATTTCATCCCTCAAAAAACACTGACCACATTCCCTATTTAAAATAATCTCATCAGACAATATTACCATCTCTCCAGTCTCACAAACCAAGCTATTAGTTGTTATTATAGATAACATAATATTCGACAAACATATAGCACAAACCATAACTAAAGTCCATTAAAAACTCAGCACCCTTTACAGATGCAAATACTACCTCACCAATAACAGTATAGCCACCATCACAAAAACCCACCTACTCTCCACACTACTTTATGCTCTCATACTAAATAACCTAAGCAAAGGAGTCCTAAACAAACTAATCAGCTGTTATAACAAATTAGCCAAGTTTGCTACTGACTCAGTTTTCAGTTCCCACCACTGTTTAGCCTTAAAATAATTGCCCTGGCTAGAATTACCAAACATGCTCACTTATAATCAGCTCACATTAGCTCGCCAGATCCTATACCACCCCAGGAAAACTCCAGCCCTCCAAGGCCATCTAAATCACTACACTAATAACTGTCCCTAAGATCCACCAACAAAGCATTAGTAGAAATATCTAAACATAAAAATAGTTCAGGTGACTCGCTCTACTCCAGTGCCATCACAAAAGTATAAAACACCCTTCCTCTAGAAATCTGGATTCTAGATAATAAACACAACTTTGAATTCCATCTTCTCTCCTACCTTACCAGCTCATTGAAGTATACTTGCTTAGACGCATGTTAACCCCCACAAGATCCAATATCATACTGTATCCTAGATGCATCATAAAACACTTCTGAACATACTCCTTATATATAGTTACAGACCCTAAATTAACCATTTATCAACTGCTCCATTTATCTAAGACACACCCAAACAAGCATGGGTCTATGCCTCTCCTATCTACCTTATTTTACTGCGAAGCTAAAGACTTATTTTTACTGTCTTTAATCTTCATCCTAACTTTTAGAAAGAACTTCTCTCTCATAAATTCTAATTGCATGTTAACCTTGTTTAATTGTATATAAACCTCACCAATTCCAGGACTTGTACATGTACTGGGCATGGGTAGCCCAAAGCATGGAGCTAGCTGATTCAAAATTTTTAATTGCATATGTAATGAGCATTGAATTTAAACCATATCACTAATAATTTTTTTCTTTCTCACTGTTAATATCTACCAGATTTTAAGTCTTCAGTTTTCTATGCTACCTGTATATAAGACTAAGTATCGTAATTGTACTCTTATTGTATACAATGTCACTACCTGATACTACTGTAAGAACTGTCCTGTAGAAGCATTGTTATACAGTATTATTGGTCTTGTCTCCCACTTGACCATTTTATTCTGCTTTAGTCTTTTTATCATTATGAATGTCTGTTGCTATTTTTTTCTTTATTGTATAATACAATTTTCTTTATACTAACATAATAGTTTACTAACAATAGAGTTTTTCTCCCCGGGCCTCCGCTGGAAAAGGGTTTTATGCCCAGTCGGACTCTCCCAGTAAACAAATGTAAAATAAATAAATACAATAAATAAAAACATTCTCAGTACTAATTCATATGTATTTTTTTTTTGTCATTGCTATGCTGTATGTTACTCTACTCTACTGTTATTCTTATATATAATTTTTGCAAATTTATGTGACTATTTATCTATTTGTTTCTATTGTACTGTTTTGGAACTTTTCTTCCTGGGCCTCCACTGGAAATGGGCAACCTGCCCAGTCAGACTCTCTCGGTACAAAATGTAAAATAAATAAATAAATAATGAATAAAAACAGATCAATCACATACTTTACCAAATAATGACAAACAAATACACAACTAATAGGTTCATAAGTGTGTTCATAGGTGTTTACTAGGCTAATGGCCCTGGAGCCTTTACAAGCCAAGCTCTGATTCCCTGACCTTAGTTCCCAGTGTCTCTGTTGAGTAGAGCCACTGGAGTGATCCCCGTGGCAAATTTTCTATTTCACATCCACTCATCAATATTTGTATTGGAGTCGGCCAGTGAGGTGCTCTATTTGACACGTATGGGAAGTTATTCCATTATATGGGCAGTCTCTGGGTTGTGAACCTGTCCCTCCAGCTTGTTCTATTGATAGTTGTGATGAGGTTGAGGTCTCTGGAGTGTGTGGTGGGGAGGGATTGGGATTTCTTTAGATGCAGCATTTCTAACAGAGCTGGGTCAGACATGGTTTTGTAAGTCAAGCAGAGATCGCCTCTAGGTAGGTGTTTTTTGAGTCTTTCCATATAGGACAAGTGTTTAAGGCCTAGGATTCTCTTTGTGAGGTACTTTTGTGGCCTTTCCAGTTGTTGCAGGTGTCTAGTGAGGTATGTCCCAAATGGGCATTGTACTCGATGATTGGCCTAATGAGGAAAGAGTATTTTATGTAGATTAAGATTTTCTGTTGTACAGCACCATGAGTGTGAATTGTATCAGTTTGCATCAGTTTTATAAGGCGCGAAGAGGCCATATCACTATTTCAATGTATTCATCCTCCCTGACAAGTAACTCCTGAACTAGCTGGGACTGATAATGTTGAATCCTGTGAAAAGATCAACATGGAAAGCTGCACCAAATAGTGTATTACTTATGGAATCAGAAAGCAATAGAAAGGACAGTGTATACCCCTCCCAGGAATCATGCTGTAGGTCACAGAAGATCCTAGTGCATTGTAGAAAGTTTGCAGAGTTCCTGTTTACAACTAGCAGAAATCCTACAGCAAGACACATAGTAGAAAAGAAACTGGAGAAGAAAAAAGTGTTCCTAAACCTAGAGAAATGGGTCTATATTAAATCAGCCAATGTTGAGGAAAAAAAATGCAGTTCCATGTCTTCAAGATTTTCAGAATTCACTCTTTAAGGGTTGATAAATCAGCATTTGCTATTCTAAGCATACACTGATTTAATATAGACTCGAGAAAACATATGTCAAGGTCTCAAGAAAACTGATTTTTGCAAACCTGCAAAAGTCCAAAGCCCTGAGAAGACTGGTCGAATCAGTGCTGGCCATATACAAGGACTCAATGACACAAATATTAACAGTGTTCAGACTCACAGTGGGTCAGCATTAGGGTTAAGATGTAATCCACTGCTTCTCTTACTGTAGAAGGAATACATTAGCAAACAGGTTGGAGGGGGCAGATCAGAAAAGCTGTTGTATGTAAATGATGTTACTCTACAGGCATTTAATATACCTTCTACCTTTGTGCTATGAAAGGCTACCTTTTTCCTTACATAATGAGAGACAATTTTCTTCAGAACTCCTTCTTTTTGTAAGCAAGGATATAGAGTAACAACATTTCTTTCAGTTGCAATGACTTTGAGGAATTCTGTTGGAAGCAAATAAGTTTATTTTTTTTTCATAAATTAAGCTTTCTTAATTTAAAGATATTTACATTACTTACAAGAAAGTATTGAAAAAGACTACATTTTTATGATTATGGTGGCTACATAAATTATATATAGAACATGGTATAACTGGCTGCAAGTTACATTTACCTTTTTCAGCTATAAAGTTACCTTAAACTCCAATTCAGTGAGATAAGCAATGAATTCTCCTGGTCATAGCTGTATGATTTGCTATGAGAAAGGTAATTTCCATGCTAGTCTACATGGTCTACTAAACAGGGGGGGGGGGTTTCAGTAAAGCCTACATGGAGTGATTTTCTGTGTAGGCAGAGTGGCATGACCCCAACATGGAAACTGGCAGCCATTCAATCCAGTAAATAGAGTAGAGGAGCGTGCATGAGTGTGCTGACATGGAAGAATCCATGGAATGCAAATCACCTCATAAGGAGGTGAATTTCATCCAAATGAGGTCAAATAAGGGTGCTGCAGCAAACCAGCAAGCAGATAGGTAGTTGTGCAGACTCTGTGCAGGTGTCCGAAGTGTACACAGACAATAACTGTGTACAAATAATCAAAAATTGAACAGGGGCTGTAAAAGCCCTTTTAGAAGGTCAGGGGATCACATATTATGGACAGATATGTTCACAACTATGCCCTGTATGTGTAAAACATAATGCAAAATAATAAAATATATTTTTAATAGCCATATCAAGTTTGCACAACACTCAGTGATGAGCAAACATGTCATTGTGCAAAAAAAAATAAAATAAATAAAAATGAAAAAAATAAAAATGTTTAAGCTATGTTGCGCATGTCCATGGATGGTGGTGTGTCTAGACTGCTGAGTACTGTTTACACCACCAGGGAGGGTTTGCACTACACACTGCAGTGCTTAGCAGTGAAGTTATTTAAAAACAAAAAAGATAATAGCCTGGAAAAGCCAAGCATGTATAAAGTACTGTTAAGCCCAGTTCAACAGACACTGGGACATTCAAACCCCTCAGTGATATACCTGACAGGTGGAATGCATTATAGTTAGCCAATCACACAAGCTACATCTCTAGCACACAACTATAAAGTATGCATACACCCTACAATCTGATTTTTCCCACATAGTCTGCACCATTGGAGTACACAATTGAGAATTTTCACTGACAGACTGCTAGAGACTGCAGCTGCTGCTCTGCTACACCTGTATGTGCTAGAAGCTGAGGGCAGTGCTGACGGTGCTGCTGACAATAGGCGAATACTGAGAAGGAGAAGAGTGTTCAGGTCAAAGGTAACCTTCCAGGGGCTACATGAGCTGGAGATTGTAGAGCGCTACAAGGTAGACAGGGACATACTACAAGAACTCACTGAGCTTTGCTGCCTACAACTCAGACCCAGAGCAAACAGAGGGGAAGCCATCACAGTAGAAAATAAGGTCTGTGTAGCCATTATAATATTAGCTACATGTACTTTTAAAGATCAGCCGGGAACATAATGTGGGTCTCACAGGCATCTGCATCCAGGGTACTCCACCAGTTCCTGGATGTCAGGCAAAGGCATGCCATTGAGTACATTTATTTACCCCACACCCCTGAGGAGAGGGCTAACAGTATGCATCTCTTCTCCCATGTAGCACAATACCCTGAGGTGCTGGGTGCCATAGACTGCACTCAAGTACACATTAAGCACTAGCCGGTAAGGAGGGTAAAGTCTAGATCAACCACGAGGGGTATCATTCCATCAACTGCCACGTCATGCATAATTCTCAGGGCATTATCATGAGTGTGTCTGCTGGCAGTCCTGGCAGCTATCACAACTCCCATATCTGACATGCATCACAGCTGTATCAGACATTTGCTAGGGGTGACATCCCATATGGCCATCTACAGGCGAATGCTGACTATGCACTGGAACTGTGGATGATGACACCCATCACAACTGTACACATACCTACAGAAGAATGAGACACACACACAAACTAAGAACATCATATAGCATGTGTTTGGGCTGCACAAGTCATGGTTCTGCTGTCTTGATATATCAGGTGGAGCCCTGCAGTGCTCTCCAGCAACATGTGCACAGATGTTCACACTACGTGCCATGCTGCACAATATGATCCTGTGGAAACAGATGCAGCAGGATCATTACAGGGAAGGGGCACGCAGCCCCCCACCAGAGCCTAGGTCCCCACAGCCACAGGCACAGTGGGGACTTGGAGAAAGAACACCCTGATCCTGCCCTGTAGGGAGACATAGGCATGCCCATATGCCCTGGCCTTGGCAATGAGGCAATGCATAGCACTGTGTGCATCAGACAGAGTCAGCCTGAAGCACAGGACTCTCAACTGCTGTGTCCACAAGATAAGTCATTCCACTTTACTACAAATGTATGGGGTTCTTGACTTTGGTAGCATAAGCATGGACATGCTGCATGCATTTAAGGGAATAGATTAGGTTGCTGCACTACTTGCAGAAAATTAACAACTACTTGGGACAACAGGTACTCTGACCAATACTGGGTACTCCATAATATGCATGAGGTCACAGGGCTGGAAAACCCATAGCGGTATGCAAGGGGAATGCCAAATAGCAGGGTCATAGGACAGCTGCAACACTGTAAATACCAGAGTTCACTGGCACCACCATGCCCAAGGGCAGATTCAGTACTAGTTGCTGATGGTGACTGGTGTCTGCTGGGACCATGTCTCTTGTGGTATGATCCAGGGTCATGTGCCCATGGCCTCCCACGCCATGGTGTGGACAGCACCCCCCTTCTATAGTGCTAGAGGTACTGCTACTACAGGAGCGTGAGTGTGCATGGTCACATGGAGTCTTAGCAGATGTTGTTGCTGACCAGCAGCCACGTGTCGGATGCCCTACTCCCATCACATGTTCTAGCACAGACAATGAGCAGTCAAGGACTGATAATGTCTTACCCCACCATCTGTCCACTACATCAGTGAAGTGATGCATGGCATCACTAATGTTGTGGATGAAGTCATGGATGCCAGACAGTGATGCATCCATGATCCTGAGCATTAGCCTGGTGTTGCGTTCAGAACATGCCTGTGCCTCCATGATGGCCCATAACATGCATCAAGTGACTTGTGATGTGACACCTGTGACAGGTGGTGGATGGGCAACAGTCCTCCTTCAAGCACCCCTGTCACTCTGCCTGTGTGGGACCTCACCAACTGTATGGATATGGCTAGTTTTGACAGTCACTGATGCCATAGTCACCACACTCTCTTTTTTGATGCCACCAAATTCTGAATATCCAATATCTATGTAAACGGGAATGAGTATGTGTAGGCATACTGACTGTGTGTGGGGACATTTGGGGGGAAGTGGGATGTCAACCCATGGGACAGATTCAGCCCCGAGTAACCCCACCTGTGCCTCACTATGACCATCATTATCATCAGAGTCTGATTAGACACTGACATCAGGTTGTGAGGGAGACATACTGTAACCCCCACGGTCACCTGAGAGGAGGAAGAGAACATGCCTACATTAATACCTGCCCTATTATGTCTGCTGATCCACACACACATGTACAGGTGAGGTTCCACAACTGCATTATACATACCATGTCTTATTTCTGATCCTATGCACAACACACAAGCAGACCACAACTGGCTGACTACTGGGTTGCCCCAGCTAAATGGAGGACTGCTGCTGTCATCCCTTTGCACAAAGGTGGAGCATCCACCGATCCATAAAAATTATAGACCCATCAGCCTAACTAGCCTGATTTGCAAAGTCATGGAACGGATTATCATGGACCTCATTAACTAGGACATTGGCAACCTCCACACACTCAATCCCACTCAGTTTGGCTTTGTCAAGGGGAAATCAGATCTGTTAAATTTGGTTGATTTCTTTGAGACAGTCACCAAAGGCATGGACAAGGGGAAGATAGTGCACACCACCTACCTTGACCTGGCCAAAGCCTTCGACACTATTCCACACTCAGCCATAATAGATGAACTCTCTGAACTAGGCAGTAATCCATATGTTGCCAGATTGGTGGCAAACTGGCATACCGAAAAAACCCACCTAGTCCAAATAGGGGAGGCCACTTCAAGCAGTAGACCCATAACAAGTTGTGTACCCCAGGGGTTTATCTTGGGGCATCTGTCATTTGGGATATACTTTTCTGAGATTTAGGACAACAACAGTAACCTGGGGCTGACCAATTGTGCAGATGACTGCATGCTGGGTGCTGTCACCAAATCCACTAGTGATGTGGACATCCTCCAAGATGGACTTATTCAGACAAATGACTGGTGCCAGAAACATGGCCTCAAGCTGAATACCACAAAATGCATCATCATCCTCTTTGGGGAGAGTGACATCCCCATAAATTATTACATTAATAACAATGACCTAGGCACACCAGCAGTCATAAGGGATTTGGGCACACAGGCTGATAACAACCTGATGTTTGACCACCATGTTGTGTCTATTGTACAGAAAGCCTTCTACATGGCCCACCTCATAAGTAAGGATATCTCATCCAGGGATAAGGAGGTTATAACTTCTCTGTATACTTCCCTTATATGGCCCATTGTTGAGTATAATGTGTACATGTGCCTGTTACATGTGGACCTGCTGCCAGAAAGGTTTGGATGTCTGGCAAACATTTGGACAATGCATAATGATTGAGCTCAGACTGTGAAGAATTTGGCTGTCACATGCCAGAACCCTCAGAAAGCAGTTATGCTAGCGTAATATCTGTTACTGTATGCATTCCCTTACTTTGCAAGCTCAATATGTACACACTGTCACTGAGGTCGGGCCTGTGTTCCCCCACTACTGAAGTCCTGCTGTAGGGGGTCACCAGTTATGCTAGTTGTACCTCTCAAGCAATGAACTATGGATGTTGAGTACACAGTGATATAGCCAGAGTACCTCCGGGACAGTCAGGGACACCTGTACAATTCTTGAACTATTCCTGTGTGACATTCACAGACTGAGAGGAGCTGAATGACAGTACATCATGTGATAAGCCAGCTGTGTCCACCATTACTTACTGTCAGTTTTATGTAATGCACAATCCAATAGCATTCATGCAGGAGCAACCATTGTAGTAGGAGGGCCTCAGAGGGCTAGAACTGTGACCTATGTCACAGCAGGCAGAGTTTACAGGGAAGCCCGTAGGTGCTGGACAACTATATCAGCAACATGTCTTTCCAAGATGTGTAATACTGGCCTACTGTTGTAATCCCTATTCCCCATAACTGCATGCTCCCATCTGCATACCATTACCTGGGCACTTCTATTACATATCTGGTAGAGTGCTGTACTCCTTTTTGTGCAAAAATCCTGAATAATATTGGTTATGATATTGCAGTCTGTCTTTGTAAAGAAAGTCACAGACCTGTTTACCATAGGTAGATGCTTGCCTTTTGTAGGTAATGCTCATGGTGATTGCCTGTGCACTGATCTGTGGCTCAGACTTGCTAAATGCATCCAGAACAGCTGGTTGCACTTTCATTAGCCAATGGCGTGGCACAAGTGTGCTATATTTAATGTCTTCATATAGGCCCTGGCCCCTTTTCTAGTCTGTGAGATGGACATTATGGAGGTGTGGAGTGTACAGCATCACACAGGATAGGTAGAAATGCTGTCCACTGTTGGGATTCATGTGATATGTTCACAGTTTTGCATGCTATATTTGGTAATTTTGAACAGACTTTCTGATTATGTGGCAAGTTAGTGTTAAACAATGTTTGTTTGAGCTCAGTAAGGGGGAAAAGACAGATGTGAGTGTCATAACTTATAGGCACCACAAAATGCATGCTGCTGCAGTAGCTGCTGGTCTATCATCTATGCATGTTTGTAGGGGAAGAATGTGACACATGTCTCTGTCACTTGACCTTTGCCCCCACCCCTTTATATATGGGTGTTGTGTAGATCCTTTGTTCTAGGTGGTTGTAAGGTATGGTATGTCTGTAGCAGGTAGCTGAGCATACTGCCACATATGTTGCAGGCTGCAGCTGCTGCTTTTTGCCCAGGGGTCCTACTGGGGAGTGTGAATACATTGGAGGGCAGCAAGCTGTATGTGTTAGTGAGGGAGCAGTGTCAGCTCTGTTGTTACAGCATAGCCAGGGCGAGGGTACCCATAACAGCCCAGGTGAGGCCTGTGCTTCAGATACATATGTCTTGTAACAGTGCCAGTCAGACAGTGTTAGGTGACATATAGGTAGCCTATACATATTTGTGGAGTGTGTCCCTACCTACAGGCTTTTGATGTGCTAAAATGGGTAGCAGTGAATGCAGTAGTAGCAACCTGTTTCAGTTAAAATTGCAGGACTCAGTCATTATTTATTTTATTGAGATGCATGTAATTGACGTGCAACAGACTGGATTAAAACCCAGGACTGTGGGTGTCAAAATGTACAGTATGCTAGGAATTTAACAGACTGAGCTCCTCAGTCAATACTGCAGCAAGTGTATTTGCAAGATGTATGTGCATGCATATAGTCTGTTGCACATGATTGGCATTAGCATGTGTGTTCAGATGGGTATGACGTGTAACACTGAACTGTCTGTCATGATTTTGTAACCTCAGTCTGTACTGACTTGCCAGTACTTCAACACACAGATTAGGTTTTGTGACAACTGTGCCAACAGTAGGTGGCACAACTACTGCAACAGTCTGTGCAGTTCTCAGCTATACCTAATATCCTAGGCCTCATGTACATCCGTCATTATTTATTTGACTGTGTACTGGTTTGGTTTCTGCATCACAGTCCCAAGTACACTGTCACTTTTCCCATTACATGTATAAGCAGTGTCATTGTCAACCAGGATATGTTTATGGAAACACCTGATTTATTTCAAAGCGGAGTGGTGTAGTGGGCTAATGCACTGTACCCTAGTTGACAGGGTACCGGGTTCGAGACTTACTAGTGGTAATTATTTTGCAAATGTGCCTAACATTGCGAGAAGGTGATTAAGGCAGTTTTAAGCGGGTTTGTGTAGTGCACCTTGCTGCTTATACCCACTTAAATAAACCCGTGCTAATTCCAGAAAAGAAAAGAAAAAAAGGGTGATAGGAAAGTGGTGAAATGGGGGTAAGCAGGGGGAAAACACTGTGAAAGGGAGGTAGGGATGTGCAGGATGGGTGTAGGAAAGGTCCATAGCTCTCCATTTCTTGTACAGCAACACCTGTGCAGGTTGTGGACAATTTAGAACTTGTAGCCTCACAATCCCAGATAGAGGGGTGTGGGCAATAGAATTGTGTTGATTAATTGAGGTAATGATTGATTGTGTGCAGTGTACATGAAGGCAAAATGGAAAGCTATGTATGGAGTGATATTTTTTGAGACAGATGCCCATTTTTTTTTATGTTTTAAGGATAGAATTAAATGTTGGGAAAGGGATATAGGTATGTGTTGGGAGGTAAGTTGGGTAGGAGATGTAGCGTTTGCAAACAGACAAGGCAGACAAGACAGCCTACAGGGACAGTGTATGCCACATGAGGGGGCAAACACTTTGGATGAGGAGAGTGTTGTGGAATCAGAGAACCATGTGCCCCCAGACAGTATCAGTAACATACCATTGCATAGCATATGGAACACAACAATAAGTGGGATAACAGTCAGTATTGTAATGGCATGCCAGTAACAGTTATGACATAAGGCCAACAACAGAGGTAATTCAAAAAGCATGTTAGTATACAACTATTGTAATATATAACAATAATAAAATACAAGACCCAACATAACATTTTGAGAACAACATATGTTAAAATTAACCATATCTGATGTATAACAATAATAAATTATGATGCAGATAAGGGGTGGGGGTGAGAGAAAAATAAATTCTATCACTACCAGTATAAGCTATATTGTTTACAACAGTACTCTTATATACTGTACATGAGTGCTCTACTTTATGTATACATGTGCCGTATAGCTTCTGTACCACCTACATACCTCTCAAGCTATCCGCATGGGACAGTATGGGCCAATCTGTAACACCTAGAGTTACAGAACTACAGGGGGACTATTAGATGCCAGGGGGATATATATGACTACCAAGTTGTACTGTGGACTGATGATGTGCAACTGTGCTATTGACGTCAATCAAGTGGGTGTTAAATCAGTGTGCAAGGGATTTGGCACCACTGATCACAGTCCATGACAGTGTGACATTTCACTTGAGAGACATGTGTCATGCACAGTACAGAGAGTTTATGCATATCATGTTGTCCTTCGCAGGCATGGGGTTAAACTATCAACAGACATTAACAGACACACCAGGGATGCAGCCGTACCAAGATTAAACAGTTTTATTTGTTTTATTAACTTGTATTTGTGTTGTACTTGTTGACTGTATATACTGACATCTTATCACCTTGACAAGCAATGCTGTTAACCCTCTGGTACATATGGACACACACATTAGTAACCCATTGAAACAGCTACTACAGCCATTTATTTACCTGCAAGTCCTGTGTAGAGAACATCTGTTAACTATACATAACTGTTTCTATAAATATTTAGTAGTACATGTCCTGTATTTGAAACCTGGTCTGTCTATGATAAAATATACATCGCACCTAATGTTTATCAATCTGAACTACTGAGACACTGCTAAATATTGATTGACTGATATGTGCCTAGTGCTCACCTGGTAACAACCTGTAACCTGGTAATATGCATTGACACTTGAATGCACATGCTTGAGATTCATGCATGACAGAGATAGTGAGTGAACTGTGTATTAATATATGGAATGCAGGTGTGGAAATATGTGCAATGTGTGCAGACCATATCGGAGGGCTGGGTTGGTTACGTGACCCATATACAGTTGCAAATGGTATATTTGCAGTCTACAGCTGTAACAGTTTCATACTTGCTTGCAGCAACTTAACTAAGATCAGTAATGCATACAGCTGAAATGCAATGGCTAACACAAAATAATCCTGAGATGCACAACATACCTTGGCCTTTCCTATTATAGATTCAGATCTTACTTGTTTATGTCTTTCGGCTTTTCCCGGTTAGGGGTCACTACAGCGGAACTCCGGTCCACTAATGATTGGCAGTTGATTTTTACATACCGGCTTGCCAGGCCTGATGCACAACCTTCAACGAAGGTACGCCCATTCACGCATGTCTCCACGCAGAAGACGGTCTAGCTGACAATCGAACTGGACAGCGTCTAAATGCATCATGATATTTGTTCTGCAGATAGATTCAGGTCTTACTGCAGAACAAATATCATGATGCATTATATCTTGTAGTACAGCTCCACATCTATAGTTTAACTAAACATTCTTTTTTAGCTAACCTTCAGTCACTTAGTGGTATTACACCTCTTTTTACTTTACAGCAGTTGCCATACTCAGTTTCATGACCAACAGCCCAAAATACACACATATTGCACAACACAGCTTTATTAGGGGAGACATCATGCAGTGATTGGTATCTATCTACAGTTTTTATTGATGAATAGTTGAAATAATCCAGGTGTTGAAATACAGCTGTAATTTAATTCCATACTCAATGTTCATAGGTTCATAGGTTCATACTAGGCTATCTGCCCGAGGGCATTTACAAGCCTAGCCCATCGTTTTGTGGCTTACGCCACCCCTTTAGTATGGGGAACTATACCCATTATTTTGCTGTGCCTCTGTCAAGCAGTGACACTGAGGTAATCCCTGGGGTATATCTGCGATCTCCCATCCATTGGTCAAGATTTCTCTTGAACAAGGCCAGCGAGGTGCTCTGCCTCACATGTACCGGGATTTTGTTCCACAGCATAGGGAGTCTTTGGGTGATGAATCTATCCCTCCAGCATGTCCTATTAATAGCAATATGTGTGTATTTTGGGCTGTTGGTCATGAAACTGAGTATGGCAACCTCGACACGGCTATTAATAGGACGTGCTGGAGGGATAGATTCATCACCCAAAGACTCCCGTGTCATAGTATAATCAAAACTGAATATACCTACAGGCAGTTATTAATGCATTACTCTTTCTTCTTTATATGATTATAAATTGCAAAATGCATCTGTACTCACCACACTCATGGCATGTAGTAGACACTTTTATTTTATTTCCTTAACATTATTAATACAGTAGAACTTTATTTTGTTAACATTATGAATGCAGTAGAGGATTATTACTGTAACATTCTTAATGCAGTTGGAACTTTTATTTCCTTAACATTATCAGTTTCATGCTTTCAGCTTTATTGAATTGTACCTGGCATTACTCAGTCATATCAGTCCAGGTCTATGATCACATTCATCATAGTATAATCAAAACTGAATATACCTACAGGCAGTTATTAATGCATTACTCTTTCTTCTTTATATGATTATAGATTGCAAAATGCATCTGTACTCACCACACTCATGGCATAACCTGGCCAGGCACCCCGCATGGACCTCCAGGTTGCGGGCTCTCTCCTCTGCAGCTATGAGGAGAGAAACACACCATTAAGCATACCTGTCTATGGCACATTCAAAGTACATTTGGTAAAGCAATGATAACAATACTTACAAACTGGTGGGACATTCCCATCTCTGGCATCTTGGACCCAGGTGGCCAAGAGATTCTCCTTATGATGCTTCAGGTCATCATAATGATGATGCGCCTGCTCACCTTTGTGGGTGATACCAGTTGCACTGGTGAGATGATGTGCCAGCCGGTCCCAGGCCTCTAATTTGTATTCTCACCCCTGGATCTGGCCCTGCAGCAGCTGGACATCATGGTATTTTACAAGGAGTCCACTCATGACCCTAGACTCCAGAATGCCCCATCGTTGCACCCAGAAGCATGCACTCTCTCCAACTCCTGCCATAGTCTCTGCCAAGGTCAAACTCCAATAGATTATGCCTGTATTCCTGCCTGTTGCACTTAAATAAGGCTGTTTTCCTGCCATTTTTAAAAATGTGGCACTTCCCTTAGCACCACGCAAACCCACTGAGCTCAGCAGAGCAGTGCTTAAAATGGCAATGCTGAGCAATGATAAGTGGTGCACAAACCAATTTAACAGGGCTGAACAGTGCTTAAACAGGCATTGCTTAGTGGTGCATCACACCAGTAAGAAATTTGCAAACCAGCTAAGCACTGCTAAAACAGTCCTTGTTTAAGCAGTGCTTGGCACAGCTTAGCTCTGCTTAGTGGAGCTTAGCGAAGGACAGCAAAGCATGATTTCATAACGCATTTTAAAATTGTGTAATTGCAAACTAAATTTAACAACCTGTCTGTGTAATCAAAAAATTAAATCGGAATTTAAAATATGTGTCATACTGTTTATTTACAAAATAACCACTGTGTGTATTCAAACCCTGCACCTACTGCACATAAAGCTGTCAGTCTAACCATTCGGCTACATGGCCATGTGCAATGATGTTATACTTTTATATGTATCTCTCCACTATGTTTAAGCACTGCTAAGCACCACTTAGCTCCATGCAGACCCACCCAGCTATGCTAAAACTTGACCTCTCCTAAATAATTAAATGTATCCGGTTTCTATTTTTAGATGTCTGGCATGTGTGCATTGCTAAGCACTGTGCTGTGCAAACACACAAAAAAAAAAAAGAAAAGAAAAGAAAAGAAAAATTTGAATACTTTTTACAAACATTGCTATCTGGCACTTTGACAGTGCAGGGAGTGTGGTACTCATCTCCAGAGGCTGTAACACACTCCCTATACCGATTCACTAACTGTGTTACACAGCTCCCCCTTAGTAGAGTGCCTTCATTAACATGTAAGGTGCGCTGCAAAGGGGGATCCACATACATGGCCACAGTACCTTCCGTATAGGTCTTCCACTATTCCTACATGGATTTTATTAAATCCTCAAGAAGGATTTATTTTAACAAACCTTTATTAGTGGTCGTAAAGTAGTGCATTTATTGGGTATAGAAAAACAGGGCTAGCAGGTCCAGTTGAGATTATGGGACTGCATATGACATTAATTAACTAGAACTATCCTAATTGCTGGTATACATAATTGTGCAATTAAATATGTTACTCTAAAGGTTGTTAGTAGATTCTGTTTACAGAGTATTCCTAAAATGCTAATGGTCAAATAAAAGTTAAGACTCCACCAGTCATTTCCTTAAATCTAATGATAAATTAGAGCAGCTTGAATGTGCTTTAGTCAATCTGTATTCTGTAGTTAGTTATGAATTTTCTTATGACTCAAGCTACAAATGTGGGATAATATACATTACCCAGTAGAATATCAAATGATGTAACAAGTATGGATCCTCAAGGGATCTATATTATAAACATGAAAAGTCAGTTCAGTGAACAGCTTTCACATTGAAAATGTTGTTCATTGAATTTGCTTTTGTGGGGGGCTGTGCCCCCCCACACCCCACGCTAATTATATATATTTACTCCGAGATCGCACTACAGTGAGGAAAGGGCGAATATTATGATCTTTACTGTACTGCAAGCTCACAATAACAGTTCACTGAATGGCATTTTTAATGTAAAATGATGTTCGCTGAACTGAGCTTTCATGCTTATAATATAGACCTTCCTCTATACCCACACCAGGATACTTTCCTTTTCCATA
The DNA here is from genome assembly GCF_019279795.1 of Protopterus annectens. NCBI lineage: Eukaryota > Metazoa > Chordata > Ceratodontiformes > Protopteridae > Protopterus > Protopterus annectens. Next base: position 185,042,959 of record NC_056736.1, on the reverse strand, counting down.
GCGCATCATATCTTACTATAGTAGACTATATGACTAAGACCCGAAAGATGAAAGAGTTCATGGAAGAATAAATCTTGATCTTAGGCCATGATGATGATGATGATGGTGATGATGATGATGAAAAGGAGAATGTAAAATCTAGAAGACAGGTATTAGAAAACTGGAAAAAACATGTCAAATGAATTCAATAATTATTTATTACCAGAATTATGAAAATGCATGCCCTTCCTTGACATTCATGCTTATGCATACTATGTCTCTCAGTGCTCTCAGGTTGTTGCCTTATATGTTAGTTTCACTGGGAAGCCTGTTGTTCTGTATGAATATTATGTAGTTTGTGACTGCTTTGGGACTTCCTTAGTTAATTAATTTCTGGTTATGGTACACAGCACAGATATATCAGCTGGGTGCATGTTGATGTACACATGTAGTCAATACACTGTGCATATATTTAGATAGTGTCTTCTGCATATTGGCATGGCATTCCTATTGTTAAGTTAACAATATGTAAATCAATCATTCACTCAGCAAATCATCTTATTCTTCAATATTCATTGGAGCAGTTGATTTGATGGTACAGATACGATGTTGGCAGACTTAATTGCCCTTTACATAACTAAAGTCTGCCCACTATGCTGCATCTATTATTGCTTGTGTCACTTTGATGCACTCCATAGAAAGTCGTTCTGTCTGGGCAGCTTTGTTTGGCAGCATTGCTATTGTTGAATGATACTGTATGGATATATCCCTTTGTTGTACACTACCATGGATCAGCAATCTGTGCAGATTTTGTAGATATTTTTTTCTCTTTATTAGTTTTAACCATATTTAATTTCCTTCATTTGTGAACTGCATAAACTTGTTCACCTATAACCCTTTTTTATCCTTGAAGCAAAACCACAAAGACAAGAATAAATGCAGAACATATGAGCATTATGGAATAGTAGATCAACAGGATGGTGATTTGGAGGTGGACGAAAGACAGAGTTCTTGCAAAATATTTACACAAACGTGGCAAAGATGTATACTTAACATAGACAGTGACAATAGCTCCCAACTGAGCCCCAGACTCTAAATGTATGTCACAGCATGCTTAACTGTCTGCTGTGTTGCAATGTACCTAGAATGTGATGTGTACATTATAAGCCTTTTCAAATTGCTGAGTAGATTTTTCTCTTTAGTGTCTTAATGTCACATAATCTTACACATTAAGTCTACAGTGTCCAAACTTGTATCCACATTGTGGTGAGTCCACACTACTAACATCGCAATTTCTACAGGAATTGCCAAGTAGACTAGGTTCAGTATTAACCTGGGTCTAGCAGTTCATTTTCTACCACTGATTTGTACTTTTTTTTTAAATTCTGGAACAAATAACACTAATACTAGCAACAGCAGGCAAAAAAAAAACGATGACAACAATAAAAAACAAAACAGAACAAACAAAAAACAAAAAACAAAAGCACAAATCAATAACCTTAACCCCTTTTCCACAATCATAAATACAAAAGAAACACACTGTCACTAGCAGAGGTACAACATCTGTTGTAAGGAATCTACTTGCACCTGTCTTTCCACATGAACCACAAAAGCAAAATCAGTCTACTGAATAGGCAATGTTCATGATAAGCCATGACTACCAAATAACAACTTAGATAAAGTTAAAGGAAAAAATGGGCAGGACAACATTTCTGCTGGAAGATATTCCCAGATCCTTGAATTTTAACACAAGAAAAAAATAGGTGGTCAATAGTCTCTAGAGATTGATGCTCAGGCTGGGGGGCAATGCCTTTCAGGAAAAGGTCAATACTTCAGTTCAGGCATTACTAGAGTTTCATTAAGCAATGATGCTATGAGATGTCCTTACAAAATGTCTTTGTAATGGAACAACCTCTTCCGTATCCCCAACAATTGTTACTCAGACCTGTCTGCATAAAACATTTAATATAAGAAAAACCCAGAACCTCAATAGACAGTAACTTCCTAGTTGTAGAAAGAGAAGATAATGAAGCATTCCAAGATAAAAGCTTATATTTCATCTTTGGTGATTCTGATACAGGCAAACTTATAACCATCTTAGCCCTTAAAGAGCTGTCCTGGAAATCTCTGTATCATTTTTGTAAAGAACTAAACCTTGGAAAGAAGTTGCTTTATTTTGAAATAAGATAGAATATGATACAAAAACAAGGTATGTACGAAAACATCAGGATTCGCCAGGCCAACCCCACACTTGTCTTTGTCATTATAAAGCATAGCCTTTTTAATAGGGTTAAACATTGAGCATCAGAAATTGAAACATCATCAAAAGTAAGAGTTTCCCAATGTTTGGGCAACACTGTCACAGTGAATAGTCCTATCCCTTTACCATTGTAGAAGATCCAGTATCTGCTGACATGATGCTACCTCAGACAGCCATCTCATCTGGCATTATGCCCTCTTTATAAACAAAATGTCTGTATTGCAATTCAGGTCAATTCTCATTGCCAACAGATCTTGTTAATAATTGATTGGGAGTTGTATTAATAGGATACTAGAGGCCTTCACTAGATGGCATCAAGTATTTGAAATATGCCTTCAGCTAGTACATATCAAGACTTTTCTTTTGTTGTGCATTTTGTATTGGGATGTCATAAATTGTGGTGTACAGGGCATAGGGTACGACTTGTATGGACAGCAAAACCAATGAGTATTGAAAGATGTGAGAAGCACATCTACAGAATTGATACACATACTGAAGACTACACGTGTTATCTCAGTACCATGGCTTAATCTACCATTGAGTGGTTCATATGACCTATATGAATATCTGTAAAATTTCAACTGTGAACGGTGGTGATCACACCAGTGATAATCAAACCAGTTGCATTACTGATAGGGAATGAAATACTTTTGCTGTGATACTACAACATTTTATTCATCAAGGTATGCAGTATCCTGAATGACAGTTATAGATCCAATGATACTCCATTCTTCTGAGGCTTGCAAATGCTTCTGCTGCAAGTAATCTGCCTGCAGCATGGACCTTATTCTGTAATGGTACAAGTCACCAGATGGCACTTAGCTGTAGAAGATCACATTTTCTCCTTTGCAAAAACAATGATATGGGATAAGTAAAAAAAAAAAAAGTCTTCAATAGAACTGATTGTGAGATTTATATGCTATTTTAGAAACATGACCTGCAAGTTATTTAGTACAAAATGAAATGCCTAGGTAGGTCATGTGATCACGGTCTGCTATTATTACTTATCCTTGTGTGTATATGAAAGTGGAAATTAATTCTAGAAGAGTACATTAATGCACCTTGAATAGTTACAGCCATTATATTCTACCAATCAAGATACCATTTCTTAAAATTGAAATTTGTGAACTGTATTATCAGAAGGCTAAGCTGGAAGGGACCACTGCCAGTCATGGAAATACCAGCTAAGCTTTGCTTTTTTAACCAGTAGTATGAGCTTCAACTACATGCATTATTGTGAAGCCACTTTCAGATGATATATAGTGTGTACAGAAATGCTTATGAAAAAAAAATCCACTTTTATTTTATACAGCAAGAGAGACACTTCTGGCATAATGCCCTTCTGTGAAGCTTTTCTGGTGAAGAGAAGCAGAGTATATGTGAGTTTTCCTTTAGATGTGTATCTTGTAGTGCTTTGCAAGATCATCTTTCAACATAGCATGAATCACTCCTAAGAACTATGAGATTCCAGGAACGACTGTTAGAAAAGTAGTTTAACTGCAGACAAGCAGAAATGAAAAGTAAGTCCCCAACAAAAAAGCAATCAGAAGTGAATTCTGTCCCTAATAATATGTCTGTCATTTCAGCCAAAACCTAAGGATAATAAATATACACTGAGATGTGTGGATATTAAATGTTGTCATGTTGAACATTATACTGCAAACATTTTTATACATGCTACAGAATAAGTGTAAATTATGCAATTTACAACATGATTTCAGTAGATATAAAACATCACAAATGAAAGCACACACACAAACACAACATTTTCTTGTTTTAATATTTACACAAATGGCAACCCATATTGTTGCGTATCAAAAATGTTTAGAATAATAGATAATATTAAGAAGTTTTATTTTCTGAAATAGAAAACATAAGACTGTCATGCTGACAACTTCTTCATTTAATTCTTTAGCTGATATATAATATTTCAGAGAATATGTGCCGCACATAGCCAATTCCACCTTAGGCTAAATATATATTTGATTAGGTGTATCAACACTGAAAGCAAACTTTCTCTAAAATATTTATGATACACTATGAAATGTCCTCAGTAATCTTCAGTGCTGTCATTCTAGTTGATTGATGGTCAGTATTATATTAGATAGTGTTTTATGAAGCCCCATCTGAAAAACTTAATTTATTTTATTATTATTGATTTCAACAGAATGACAGCATGCAGAACATTTAATATCCTTTTAGGAAAAAGCTTCTCACATGATCTTTCACCTAGCTTGTGCATACTGCACACATATCTGTTTGGTATCTGGAGACATATGGCAGAGTTCTACAAGACAGCAAATGAGTTATTGCTATATTATTTGCTTCTTTATGTTATCTATAAAAATAGATACCAAATGACACATGCTGCATCCATTTTTGTACATTCCTTCTGAATAATACGTACTGCTTGCCTTTAATATGGGAGAAGATGGGCAGCAGGTTAATTCCTAATCCTGCAGTTTCTAGACATATTTTTTAACATGATAAATTGAAAATCTATACTCTGTGGAATTTTTATAAAGATTTTTATAAAAAAAAAGACTTTCCTTTTACTTTCCTCTATGAGGTGTCACATGCACAGTTTATAAGTCTAATAGATGTAAATATTCTTTTATTACTTTGTGAGTGTGTGTGTGTGTGTGTGTGTGTGTGTGTGTGTGTGTGTGTGTGTGTGTGTGTGTGTGTGTGTGTGTGTGTGTGTGTGTGTGTGTGTGTGTGTGTGTGTGTGTGTGTGTGTGTGTGTGTGTGTGTGTGTGTGTGTGTGTGTGTGTGCGTGTAGGTAGCCACTGTGGTGCAGTGGTTAGCGTTGTTGCCTCAAAGCAAAAGGTTCCCCAGTTCAATCCTTGGCTGGGGTGCCTTCTGTGCGAAGTCTGCATATCCTCCCTGTGGTCGCATGGGTTTCCTCCCAAAAACATGCTGTAGGTGGATTGGATACTCTAAATTGGCCCTAGGTATGAGTGTGTGTGTATGTGCCTTCAGTGGAAGGTTGGGCGCTGGGCTGGCAACTCGACACCATAAAACTCTACTGCCAATCATGAGCAGACAGGTGATCTACTGTGGTGACCCCTAACTGGGAAAAGCCAGAAGAAGAGAGTGTGTGTGTGTGTTTGAATCCATCAGATTGTCCTAAACTAATATCAGCATGGTCATGAGTACTTTTGTAGATATCACAAATTGCTTTTGTATGCATTGTTTAGTGTAAAACAGAAGAGAATTCAGGGGAAAAAGCATGTATTTATAATGGGTCACAGCAATAAATATGTCATTTAATTTTTACCTTGTATTTATATGAGTATTTATGACAGACAATGGGTAATCACTAGGAGCTATATCAGAATAATATCACATTACAGGTGGGATTAAGATAGAATGTCAGAGTATTAGATTTACAAATTGCTACTTACATGAGAATTCAGCTCAGATAAAGTTTAAAATATCCAACCACCCTTTACAGATATGTTCTCAATGAACACAAGTTATGCAACTTGTTTATTTTCCAAATAACAGGTAAGTAGTAGAGAGGAGGTGGAATGAATACGGTCACGGGGAAGTTATGGAGACTGAATTCCTGAGTGGTAGTAACAATACGTATCACAAAGGAAGGAACAAAAGAAGAAAAGTTTATTTAGCAGCCTTCATCTTTGCTTCAGTCACCCACATGCCAGCATCAAATGGTAGCACATTAGTCTTCTTATCTGAAGATTATAAAATGAATTATAAGGAAAGAACCTTACCTGCTTGTAGAAATCATTTTACTCATCCTGTCTAATGTGATAATCTTCCCTTCTGATGAAGCAGTCCATATTTTCAATACAATATTGTTAAGTATTCTAAATAGCTTAGCATCTCTTAGAAGAAAAATAATTAAAACCAGATAGACCCCCTGGCTATTTAACATTACAGAAATCTTATGTATAATAGGATAAGGCCTGGAAAAAAATGGCAAATGTACAAAACACAAAAACCTTTGCAGAAATATAGAGAACTTCAAAACCTTACAAAAACAGGTAAACAGTTACAAAAAACAACATTATAATAATCAGCAGAGTTGCCCTACACATGATCCCAAAGAATTTTGGTCCATCATCGCAGACTTAGTTCATCCATGGACAAAAACCTAAAAATCTAAATCCTTCACTAAACTGCACCCCACTTGAAATTGCTAGGTGGTTTAATAACTACTTCATAGACAGCACATTTGCCCTTACCAAAAACAACTCTGACATCTATCCCAAACCAAACCCTTCCAACTACTACTCTATATTTAAGTATAAACACTGTCCTTATTTTATATATTAAAAAAAATACTTCAGAATCTGAAACTGTGCTCACCATATGCAGATAACCTCCCACCTGATTTAGTCAAGATATCATCTCATGCTATAACATTCCCAGTATCAGTCCTCGTAAATCAGATAGTACAAAAATCTTACATCCTTTCTTTCTTGAAAAAAAGCCACAAATAACCATACTACATAAAGGGGGAACCTCAACAGAAATATCCAACTTTAAATCCATCACCATTCTACCCCCTTTCAAAAAATATTTGAAAATAGTTTCCACAAGGAACTTCTTCAATACCTCCTTCAACAACAGCTCTTGACATTTACACAACATGGCTTCTGCGCAGCATATAATACTATCATTACCCTCATATCCTTCCCAGACTCCACCAAGAACTGTAGGGATAATGACATAATGTGTGCCCTTTTTATAGGACACAGCAGTCTTCTACACAAAATGTCTTACTTTGGCCTCTCACACTTTACTCTCACCTTGTACAGAAGCTACTTGTCTGATAGACTATAATCTGTTAAATTTCTCTGCACCATATCCCCTTTCCTGCCAGTTGGCACAGGTATACCCCAAAGCTCTATTCTTGGTCCCCTGCTGTTTAATATATTAATTCACATGCAACGCCTGTACTTCTTCCCAGCAAGCCTCTCTCATATAGTACATAGACTACTCTGTTCTCATTTGTTCCTCTGATAACCCAACCCATCTTCAACAAATAACACAAGAGGCCATTTAATCCATTGAAAGCTGTTTCCAAAGTATTCAGTTACTGCTCAACCCTTAAAACACTAAACTTCTTCAGTTTTTTTGCAACTTCCATGCCTTCGTAATTATCTGACGATGCCTACTGGCTGAAACTCAATAAACTGTACAGAGTTAAGGGGCAATCAGATTGTCCCACATGTTTATTTTTATCTTTTAAATACAATCTTTTAAAAGAGTGTGAGTTTGCAAGGGTTCTACTGTATAATGATGAGGAACTTGACAGGATCTGCCAGCATAATTGACTTTTCCTTCCTTAGTTTCATTTAATTGACCATAAAATATATAAGTTGTTTAGTATGGAGATGTTAAGAAACTATTTTAAAGGCAAGGTAGTGATGGTACAGGAAAACAATAATGCAGAGCTGCAATTGTACCTGCAGTTCTTAATTTATGTATTGATATTTCTACGTATGGTGTACTAAAAATTGATACAGCTATGTGCTTGCAGACTAAGATGGAATTTACATATTTATTTAAAGGTAAGTGCACATCCTTGCCTAGGGCAAGCAAAGGGAATAGTTGCCCTAGGTTCTAGCTGTTAGGGACAGGATCTGCACTGCAGAGTTAATTGGCTCTCACTCTCATTAACAGCAGTCATTTAAGTAGCTGTGTCTGATATCACAGTTACTTAGGCTGATTAAGTAAGTGTGTTTACTGCTTTATATTCCTGTTTTAACAGTTTCTTGATGATCAGAAGGACCATTTTTTGTAAGTCCTCATCGTAGAAGCAAATGGCAAAAGAACAATGCTTTTTTTTTTTTTCAGTGGTGCCACTCTGGATTTCCAGGTCAAAAGTAACATAGTTATGTCTCTGGGTAAATAAATGCCTTCATTTTTTGCTATTAATTCTGACAGAAGTGTTCCATTCACTAGTTAACTAGATGTTGTTTGTTCTGTTTTCTGTTTCACTGGAGATTTTACTTTTATGAAGATGGCATCGACTGGAAGATCATAAGAGTGCTATGAGAAGGATACTGCTAAGAAGCAAACTAAGCCCTGGGCAAGTGCCTTTTTATAGTAATTTATATGTAAATGTAAGGTGCATAAATGTAGATTTTTGTTAAAAATAATACCTGATTTATTTTAATGAGTATTTCACAGTTTGAGTTTAAGGATGTTGTCTGCTGAATCTAGCTGTACTGAATTATGCTGTAGAAAAGTAAAGGATTTACAAAGGTTATTCTGGTAGGTGGAGATAGGCATCTATTTATGCTGTGCTGAACACCATTTTGTTCATTTCTTTGTTAATGATATTAGTATGCTCTTTGAGATTTAATTTACTTCCCATAATCACACCAGTTTATTTACACTGTTACTGTATCTATGCCTGTTGAGTAATACTATGTCCCAGTGTAGTTTATGAGCTTTTACAAAGGCTGTTTTGGAGCAATGGCCAGGTCTAACATCAAAGTTCAATATTTTCAAGGATCATAGGAAGTGATCTTATTATAAAGATTGATCTGTAGTTCTCAGTTTTATGGTGTTTCTACCTTTCAACAATGGTATGATTTTTGATATTTTCCATACTGATGGGAAAACCCATTCTTTAAGGATTATGTGGGTAGTTATAGTTAATAGGTAAGCAGAACTGCTTTTCCAACATAACTTTGTGGTTAATTGTCCATAGATTGTCATTCTTTGTCTTTAGTTTGTAAGTTTTCTTCCTAATGATCTTCCCTGCATTTAGTTTAATGGTAAGGTACTTAAGAGAGGTCTGATGGAGACTAAAGGGTTAATTAATAGTGACAATAATTGCAGTTGATAACTGGGTAAACCAACTGGACACCAATCACTTTTGGGGTACCTGGAACCAATGTCTGGTTAACAGATTTGCATGTAGACATATTGTAGTCAAACAGACACTCTGGCAATCAGTCCCAGGACTTTTACATGGTACAGTTCTATAATCACATAGCGTTAAGCATCTGTCTTATGTGTGTGCAGTCAGTAGGTTTGCTAGACAGATATACTATATGCGATATTGTTCAAAAAAGTCAAACGTTAGAAAGGAGATACATTATTATTTATTGGTATTTGCTTACAAAGAAAGTTTGGCTGGATAAAGCCCCCATTTCAACAGAGGTATGGGGAGAAAAGCTGCAGGAAAAACTTATATTCAAAGTATTATAGCATGAGATTACAGATAAGATTAAAACAATTAGAAAGTGAGTCACAGTACAGAGTCTCTAATATATCTAGGAATTTTATTTCAAAATATTGTAACATAGGTTCAGAAGTTTGTTAAAACCAAGGGGAAATTAGATCATATGATAATATGTAACACATACTGAGATTTGCAAGTTGATCAGAATAACTGTAAGGTCATTCATATAACAGGGAAAGAAAAAAGCAAAAATGCTCCAAAATGCTGTATTGCATACTGTAGCACACATTCCAACACTTATTGAATGAAGGGAGAGGTTTGCATGCAGAAAAAAAGCAGACTTACTGGAGTTGAGCTGTAGGATTGGCATAGTGAGAATTATGTTGTATTGACAGTGGGAGTAAAGGAACTGGAATATTCAATACTGAGCTGTGTCACAAGTTGGAAAACTGATATCAGGTAGGTACACACTGAAAATGTACTGTTAAATTAGGGCTACTGATGTGGTGGTGAACAAGGATGGACAGAGGGACATGGTTTGGATATATAGGAGCTGGTGTTAACGTATGGTGTGGGAGATCAATAGTAAGCTGTGGAGGATTTATGAAGAGAAAGATAGGTGAAACAGGTTTCCTACTAGTCAAGAGGATTAGAGTAATGACATAAGTAGGTGTACTCAAAGAATCATTTACTACATGCTTGAACTGAGAGGGACTGTTTATTTGGTGCAGTGAGGCAAGTATTGAGTTTTACATGCTGATTACGTATTTGGCACAGAAAACATCTTAATGTGCATTTTGGAAATATTTCATTAATGCCAGGTGCTTGTCAGAGGAATGAAGTGTGCATGCAGGGTTGTATCAGTTAGCAGGTGGTAAAGACATGGCATTTACTAGGGAGCTGAAGAATTTTGTGTTTTCTTTGGTTGAGTTTAAGAAAACTAGGGAAAATAAGCCCACTCGATTTTCTAAGAACTCTGCAGTGGTTAATTCTGTTTGGAAGATTTATTGCAAAAGTTTGCTGCTTTGCTATAGATTTACTCATGCTTTAAGACTTGAGAGGATTGTACATATGTTGAAATAGAGGGGGCATAATTCAGGCAGCTGAGAAGGTAGGCAGGAGTAGGAGCTTTATGTGAGTGATTTATCAAAAATGTATTGGTCCTCTATAGCAGGCCCGGATTTTGATACTTTTGTTTATTTGTTTACTTTTTTAACTGTTGAGCATATAAATCAAATTTCAAATATTCATCATTTTTAAATCCAGGTAGTTTGGTATTGTGGATCAATTCAATGGAGTCCCACAGGGTGACTGAAGAGAAAAAGGGTTTTGCATGGTGGAGACAGTTTTGGGGGAAAATAGCTTGAATTTTCTTTTATTGACATTAAGAACAAGTTGGATTTATCTAAAATGGTCTTGCTAGCTTTGAGGGCTAGTTGAGTTCTTTTAAGGAGTTTGGGGATAGAATGAGTGGATCAGGATAGTGTAGAGTCATCAGCACATTGGACATGAAAGGCACTGCTGGCTATTGATGGTAGATCACTAATGACGATGTTGAAAAGAAGATGTCCCTGAAAAGCTCCATGGAGAAGATATTGTGCGTTGACATTTCCCACTTTTGTTTTCTCGTAGAAGCAAGAGTTGAAGCATTGCATTGTTTTGGTTGAAAGACCTACCTGATAAAGCCTAAACCAAAGCTGAGTGAGTGACATGGTTTTGAAGGCTTTTGATAGATCTAGCAAGACTGTGGAGACTATTTATCATCTCTCTGTTTGAATACTGTATTAAAAGAGCAGAGTCAGCACTATGGGAGGGCCAGAAGCCATGCTGCAATGGACATAGGAAATTATGATTTCAAATGTTTCTTGAGCAGTTGTACGTAGATGCACTTCTGTAGGATTTTTGAGGGGAGTGAGAGTATGGCTATTGGTTTGAAATCAGACATTTCTTTGGATGATCCACCTTCATGCAGTAGTTGTGTGTAAAATTCTTACAATATTGAGAGGTATGATCCCTGACAGACCTATTAATTAGAAAGAAGACAGGGTAGTCTTTAGTACCTGTGTTATGTTCAGATATTCAGGTGGGAAACTTCCAGGAGTGGATGTAATGATTTTTAATTTTTTGAGGTAGTACTTAATGTTTGTGGAGGATACGAGTTGAAAACTGAAGGGATGTGATATTTGTTTAGGAGAGTGTGTGTGGAGAAGAATGGGGGGTAATGTTTTGGCTTTGCTAGAGAAGTAGTAGTAGTGTGCATAAAGTGAGAACTGGAATCGTGTCATAGTCAGTTTTCTATGGGAAAGGATTGGGTTGAGAAGGTCTGATAGGATGTAGGAGCTGAGTGATGGTAGACCAAAAATGTTGGGGGATTTGGAATACGTCTGTTTGTTGGAGAAGTATGTTTGTCTATGTTGACTTGGGTTTGCTATGCAGAGATCAATAATCTTGGAAATATTAACAATCCTTGGCTCACCAGTGGCAGAGGGGGATAAAGTCTTGACTTCAACACAGGTGTCACAGGTTTGATTCATGGCCCAGATACTTGATGGCACAGACAGGAGTGGATGGGCATGCTATCCTAGGAGGGGAGGGATTGTCCTTGTGACAGATATGATTTATTTTATCTTACAGAATTCAGACAGAAAGACACAAGAGAAGGCTGGCCTGGAGGTATATCTGCCCAGTCTAATAAGATGTCACCATGCAAAAATGGGTAGCAATTATAGCTGTAGTTTATCCTAAAAAGTTAAACCATCATGAGTGGCAGTGGTGATCCTCTGGTTTAATCTACCCCTGTGCACCAGTATCAACACTGGAGATCAGTCAGACTCATGGCATGATGATGTATACAAGTACCCATCTAAGAAGGGTGTCAGTATCACAGCAGAGGTTACTAAGGGAAAAATAGTTAATGTTTACAGGTAACTGCAAAAGGCATTTCAAGATTATATCTAACGAACTTCATAGAGAAGCTGGCAGTGTTACTCATTTATAAGCAATTAAAGTATGCTTTTAATCATAACACTGCTGCTTGAAAGCTTTCCAAGAATATACATTTGATAGCTAGTTGGTATTGCTTTATGTGAACTTATTCTCAAGCATCAATGACTATACATTACACTTAATAAAATATTTTCTTATACAGCATCTATTTCAGGTTTATAGATAAGTACATCTGTGGATATGAGTTGCCCCTGAATTGTTTGCCATGAATCTGTGTTTAACAAACTGATTAAATTCTGATTCTATCCTCCCTTACACAGTAGTTTTATTCAAAGCAAGGACAACTTCATGTTCACACATTCTGGAAAGTTTGCCATCATTTCACAAATTTAATTTTTTAATAAAACATCAGGCATTAAGCATTAATGTTTAATTTTGCTTTATTTTCATTCCACAGATTCATATTTTACTTGAAAGTGTTCAACAGAGAGATTCAGCAAATAAGAGTGTAATTCATAGTCCTACATTTCACATCAGCATAATGGTAATTGCTAAATACCAATGCTTTGCAAATATTTAAAATCAGACAAAGCACAAACAAGGGACAATGGTATAGGAATTTCTCAGCCAAGCATCAAATGCTCGCAACAGTTTTTCACATCTAAACCAGCATAAAATAAGTTGAAAACAGTGTAGTTAATGTGTGGAATAATTCTCATGTAAATAAAGTCAAGTATTGTATCAGGCATTTTAGTCAGAGGACTGTTGGCATGGGGCGTTTTGGATATCTTGAGATTTTCTAAAAGCTTATTGCCTCAGTTCTGCAGATTACCAAAACTGTGTTAAAGTTTATTCTTTTCTTTGTAAATAGTGCCCTTATAAGGATACCCTGTTTATGGTTTTATAAGATTTTAAAGGGGAAGATTGGAAGCTGGAAATAATGGAGGGAGAAGATGAAAAATACACAGAAGAAAAACTTTAAAAGAATCATGCAGGAGGATATTGGAGATGAGGGTCACAATGTTTTTTTTCTAAGAGGGAAGCTGAGAAAGGAGTATGGATAAAGACCATAGAAGAAGAGAGGGCTGAGGAATAGTTAAGGAAAAGCCAAGCATAACTGACATACAGAAAACACAGAAACTTTATGATGGGATGGTATTAGGGGGATAAGACACCAAGCTGGTAGACAGACATGAATGAGAGGGGCCTGAAATCTACAAGCCTGCTCTTACTCTAGATGGAAAGACCCCTCTGTGACAGACTCAAGGGGAGGAGGCTTCAGTATTTTCAGAAAGTAGACCCACAGTGGCTTCAACATCACAGTTGATCAGGTCAATGATTCTTGCTCCTAATGGAGGAGAGATTGCAGTTGGAATAGGACCCTCTATACCACACTCTCCATTGCAGCTTCAACCAGGCCTTGATAGCCATGGTATTCTCAGCTTGCCAGTCTGCCTTGCACTGGTAGAGTCACTACCCACTCTCTATGAAAATGAGCAGAAACAGGTGGAGAGCATTTCCAGACCTGAAAGTCATGCAGCTGATCTGCTTCAGGGCCTTCTTAACATGTAGAAAAATAGTAACAATAAAAGATGGAGAAGAGAGAGAGAGAGAGAGAGAGAGAGAGAAAGAGATGGAGGCAGCAAATACACTCATAAGTGTTCTGTGGAAATTACATTTTATTTAATACCAACAAATTTAGCATGTATTAATTTAATCAGAAATTGCTGTTAAGCAATGTTACATACTTTGCAAGTAGTAATGGAATGAATGGATTCTGACAAACACTTTTTTAGGCTACTTGTTAATCCTGCTTTTTCTGTGATAAGAATTAATAACTGGTTTATTACTTGAAAATAGGTGTTATAAACAATGTGCAATGAATTAATTCAGCATTAAATAGTAATGACTGCTGCTTCAGTGACCGATAATACTTTTACTACCAAAGTAGTCATTATTGTTATACTATGTTTCCTTCCACTCCATTAGTTCTGTACAACACATTAATATCTCTGTTTTTATGTCTGATGGTCTTGCTGTGAAAATCTATCAAAATGAAACTTGGCACTGCAGTAATTAAAGGTACTATTTTTGAATGGCATATATATATTTTATTTAATTTACTATTCGGAATTTTTCATTTTTAATGAGTGTGCTGCACCAGCCTGGCTACTCGCTGCAAGTGGTATTGACTATTATATTGGATGTAATCCTGTACATTGGAAAAGCAAGGAAATAAAACAGGAGAAAAAGAAAGCTGCTTACTCATTCCATTTTTGTTTGCATCATTGCTAAAAGCTATTTAGTATTTTTTAGCTTATGTTATTTTTATTAATAAATGTTGCAGCTGATGTCAGCTCCCCTCACCAATTCCTTCACCATTTCCAGAGGCAGACTAGTATATTTTTCTGAAGATATGCAGAATGATCATATGAGCACCTGTGAATGGATCTTGCGGAAGTGTCTTTCAAAACTGTTGCAAAGTTGAGACAGTATCCATCCTGGAAATGCTATCATGACATAAGCATTTTCTTCAGGAAGATGTTGGTATTCAACATAAGTACATTATTACAAGCAGTACTGAAAATTCCTGAGTTGATGTACTCAGAGGCACCATAGAATATGTGAGGGGGGATGGCCATTGCTTTACTGATATGTTTCTGAAAGGTATGTTACCATGACAACAACAGGAGACAATTTTTAGGAAGACCACATTATTGCTCTTTTTGCCTAACCTCACAAACAATTTCAAACTGACCAATCAAAGCTGCAATGAATTATTCCTATTAATGTTCAACTGTGTTCAATTGCATATACACTTGGCATTAATTCTGTGCTACGTGAATTCATTTTAATTAGGTATGCTATTCAAAATAGCCTAAAGCATTACAGTTTGCTTGTGTCTGATCATTCTCAATATTAGCAGCCACTTTCTGCACATACACCTAGGGTTACCATATTTGGTTATATGAAAAAGAGGATGATAGATTCTTTGTCGGGGCAAAATGTCTTTCACACTAGATGAAGACCAAAAAAAAAAATGTCTTTTAGTCTTTAATAATGCAGAAAATCGCAGTTCCACATTAAAGACAAGTAGCTCCATGTTTGGTGATTTTTTTGATTGGCCCGAAAACTTGCACAACAGACCCTCTTCTGTTAAATAACAATACTTACACAGTCTTTCAACCATAAAAATAGCTTCTGCTTTCGGCACCCCTGGCCATGCAACAAATTACAAATACAAACAACGATTCAGTGTGAAGAATAGAGAAGGTATATATAATGCATTATTTTATATGCGGAAAGAAGGTTATTAAACATTACTAGTCTCTAGAATGACTGACTGCAGCCTGGTACTGGTTTAATAAATGTAAATATTGAATGTCTTGCTCTGGGATGCCTGCAGTGGCTATAACCCCAGAAATCTCTGAAATGCAAATATTTGCTATCAAATCATAATCTCTTTGTGAATTTGGTCAGTTTTCAATTGCTGTTGTACTGAGTTGTTTTTTCTTTCAGTGGTAGCATTGTTCTTACAGCTTGAACAAATTAGATGTCTGTAATAACATAACAATACAGTCTTGATGGTCACTTTGTTTACTATTGCCTTTACATTTGGAATTCAGTTTCCCAGTAACTATGAGAGAAGTTATTTTTTAATGGATATGATGAGACTCAAACCGCTCAAGTGTACCTCATTACAAGGAACATACCTATTTTGGGGTCTTAAAAAGTTCATGTTCCTCAAAGTTCCACATTGAAAGGCTCTGTCACACATTCATTAAGAATTTTTAAACTGATATCCATGGTAAATAGAAAATAATCATATTAATTCATTAAAATATATTTTGTATGAGTAAAATCAGAATATTTTAACCATTGTATGATCTTCCTAGCTGAAGTTGTTAGTACTTTGCTAGTATGTGCTCCACATTTTGCCCATTTGTTCTATATTTTGAGGGCTAGTTTTCTTTGTTTCAGAGATGGAGGGTTGAGAGCTATGATAAGGCTTCCTTCATTAGCTGATATATTTTTTGTTGTGAGATAATACAACAACTCAAACAAAATCAGGAATATAATTAAACAAAGAGACAAGGCTTGAACAATCAGAATGCACTCAATTATCAACTTCATTAAGGTTATCTTCCCATTAGAAAACAATCCAGAACTGCAGCCGACTTTGATAAATCATCACCATTCGAAAAGGAAAAGCAAAAAAGCCACCGGACAGTGGACTGCCCAAGAATTTGTGGATAGAAATAAAATCCCTTAGAGGCTGATTTCCAGCCCTTCTATCACCCCCAGAAAGAGCAATACAAGCAGCCTATCTGCAGATGACTATAAAGAATTTCTCACATTGCCTCCATTCAAGCCATCATGCAGTCTCTCCAACTTCAAACCACAATTAATTAAATTGCAACTCATCATCAAGACTATATTTGTTAACATACTACACAGCAACTTTCTTTTTTTCTGAGATCTCTGTTAAAAAAAAAAAAATTAAGAAGGTATTAAAAAACATAAAACTCTCCCAGAAAACATCAACACTCTGCATCCTATGTTCCATAGGAGAACAGAGGATAAAACTGAAAAGCATCTTACCTTTGTCTTCAGTCTTTTACTTACTTCAGGAATATTCCCCCAGTGCCAAAGCACACTACCGTTATTCCCTTTCCAAAGGTACATCTTCCCAAAATTCAAAAGATTATAGAATAATACTCAATCTCTGCTCAATAGCTAAAGTCTTTGAAAATAATTATTTGCAAACAAATGTTTAAGCACATCAATAGCTATGGCTTCCTTTCAGATAAGGGGCATGGCTACAGAAATACCTTTCCACTACAGTTCTTCTCTCAGCAATAAATGCAATCTATATCTATAGTAATATCAACAATGGCTGCATTACAGCTGACTTATACGTATGACTAGGCCTAGGGCATTGGAACTATAAATCAAAACTGCTAATTTGCAAACTGTCTTGCAAACAAAGTCCATTTAAATAACCAACCTTCAACAATCAGCTCATTTGGTGCAGGCAGGTGTCCCTTAGAGATCAGTTTAGCCAGGTATACTAATTTTCTGTTTATTAATTAATGACTTTCACTTTATGGAAGAAGACTATTCCTCAATGAATGTTATTATACACCGGCAACATTCTTCTACTAGAACACACACACACACGCACACACACACACATGTCATTCATCCATGTGCAGGTGTGGGGTTCTTCTTTTACACCTTAGAGGTATGTTATCAAATTCAGTTCATAGTATGCACAGGATAAGGAATTACATGCATCAGTAAAGCTTGCATTCCATCAGTGTTATTCATTAAATTTAATTTTATTTAACTGATTTTCAATTAATTCACTTAATTCCATTAAAAAACATTAAATATGACTTTGCTACTTCACTGAGGCATTGTTTATTTTACCTGACAAAGATACAAAATGCTTTCTCTGTTCTCAGTCCTGATAAGCACAGGATACCCTTTGACTATTTTCAGTTTGGCCTTCAAAGCAAAATTCCCGTAGAACAGTGTTATCCTTGGATGCCTCACTCTGCCTGACATTCCCCATCCATGGCAGCAGGGCCTTTATGTCAGATCTGCAACAGGTTCTAAGAGTGTAGTTAACTGTACACAATGTCACCAGTAGAAAGGGATCAATACTGCATATACACACCACACACACACACACACACACCAATAAACTCACTTTAACTTTAAAAAAAAACATTTTTACCTAACCAGAAGTAGTGAAAAATCGAAAAAACATCCAAAACGGAGACTCCGACTCTGTGACTGATGACCGGCTGTGGCTGGGTCCTCCTCCCTGACACATACAGTCCTGCTTATCCCCGCGCAAACAACACAGTCTTTCCACTCTCGTGACTCTCACGAGCTCTTCTACCTTCATCGAATGCGTAGATTTGAAATCTGACTCGGGATTGTAAAACCCGGACAAATCTCAGAAGTTTAAAAACGCCCAGACGCCCAGACAGGAGCACAAAAAGAGGACATGTCTGGGGAAAACCGGACATAAAGCTTACATACCCCCCCCCCCTGGATACGGTGCCTTGGTGTATGCAGGCATTGTTGAAGTGGATAAAAGATTTAGGTATCACCAAAAATAATATTTTACACGCAATTACAAGATAATGATATTACATTTTAATACAACTTGAATTTTACCAATGTCTAAGCATTATACTTTATGGAGTTACTAATATGGAACAATTATTACTACCATAAGAATGAAATTGCACAACCAAGCTGCAATGCATAACAAATACAGCAAATGAACTTTTCATAACAGACTTTAAGCTATGATTCTGACATAGAGTAATTCCAACAGCTATGAAATACTGCAGGGTAATGATTTCACGTTTGGAGCCTCTAGAACAAGACCCAAAACAAGAAGACTGAATGGCCAAAATTGGACTTGCATAAATGGACTCTGACATGGACAATTCTTGGAATCTTCCTTTTTTCTCCAAAGGTGGTGATCACAGAGTTAGTTTGTATAAGTTCGGGGGATGGGGTGCAAAAAAGAAGTTGAAAAGAGAGCAGTGATGGTTGAGACTTGCTCTTCTTCTTCTGCAATTACAATCCCCTGGATTTACTAATCTTCCATGCAGGACTAGCTTAGTCCTGCACGGAAGAGGCCATTTAGGAGTAGGACTGCAGCACGCCATGCATATTAATGAAGGCGTGCTGCATGAGCTCCTAATCATGCACAGAGCGTGTAAGAGTGCAGGGGGTGTGTCTGAGAATATACACTCTCCTGCAATGAAGAACAGCAAAAAGCCATAAAAGAATGAGCGAGACAACTCATAGGTGTCCGCATACCCCCAGCAACATCCCCCCATGTGTACAAGAGCAATAGTAACCGTAAACAATATAAAGATACTTTTTTTTTATGAAACAGATGAAATTTAACGGTGGGTGTGAGGGTTTGCCCATCGCTTAACTACGGTTAATGCAGCTTAAATGGCAAAAGAGGATAAAAAGGAAGATATATGCAAATGAAGCAGTATAGCAATAGTGTAATGGTCTGAGCATTTGCCTTATGAGCAGTGAGTCCCAGTTCGTGTCCCACTGCAGCATATTCCATTTTCCATGTCAAATCACGTTATGACCAATATTTTTAGTTGCATAACCTAGTAAATAACATATATTTGTTAACTGGAGTTGTTGTTGTTGTTGTTGTTGTTGTGTCTTTCAGCTTATCCCGGTTAGGGGTCACCAGTACTGCGTTAAATACAGATGTGAGGTGTCAGTGTCATAATGTTGCAAAGTCCACAAATAATCACATATGCCCCATACAGTATATGGACACAGGAATCAGGGATACAAATGGAAGGTACAGTGTGTAATGAATGATCTCCATACAGCTTCCAAATCCCCCAACTTCACAAGAACCATTAGACATTACTGTCTAAAGTAGTGCAGTGGTAAGCCGTAATAAGCACTAGTAAGCAAGTGTAAGCACTATTAAGCAGTAGTAAGTAGGACTAAGCATATGCTAGCACCAGTAAGCGGGTTTAAGCCCATTTGCACTGGGGTAAGCAATGCGCACACAAGCAATATGGAAGGTAACTCTCTATAAGCATATTTGACCAAAGGTTAGCATAGCTTACCCTCACGCAAACCCATGCAAACCTGCTTACAAGTGCTTAAAAGTGCCTTAATCACACTGTATCTAAAAGCTGCTGTTCTGCCCAGCAACAAAATAAACAGCATTGCAGGTCTTGAACCTAGGACCCTATACACTATAGTCACAGTAGTTAACCACCAAACCATCACAGCAGTACATAAAAGTGAGGTATCACCAAACAAATCCTCACTATAGTAAAATCAAACTGAACATGTGAAAGGAATCAGTATACAGTCATATGTTGTTATAACCTATTACATAACATAAATATTGAACTGGAGTACAGACGTAAGCCCAGATGTGAGGTGTAATGGTAATAGAGTGTTGAAGTCCCCTATTAAACACAAGGACCACATACAGTGTATGTAGACATGAATCATGTATACCAGACATATATATATATATATATATATATATATATATATATATATATATATATATATATATATAAATTCAGACTTCTTTTAGGCATAGTAATTAATACTGAGCTAGTAGTGCACGGTGTTTATTTTATATATATATATATATATATATATATATATATATATATATATATATATATATTTAACATGTAATGAATAATAAATCAATGCCAAAAAGCAAATACAATGCAAAGTAAATAATAAGCAATGTTAAGAATTGCACAGGCCAGCTTAGTAGGTGTAAGCAATGTGTAGGCCAGCTAACTCAATTTGCCCAATGGTATACCCCTTTAAACAATGCCAACCTTAGGTAAGCAAGTTTGCCCTTAGCTTAGCCTTTTCAAAACTGTCCAGTGATGGCAAAATGTAGCAAACTGGCCCTACATAAAGCCAACAGGCTGGAATGCATCTCACAAGTGGTTGTAGCGTCCCCTTGCAGGCATAATGTCAGGAATGGGAGAGGGAGTGCGCATTCGGGTGCAGCGTTGGGGCATCCAGGAGTCCAGAGTCATGGCAGAACTCCTTGTCAAAGACCATGAGCAGAGATTGCTGCAGGGCAAGTACCATGGTTCCCAATATAAGGCAGAAGCCTGGGACCATCTTGCCCGTCATCTCACCAGTGCCACTGGCATACCCCGAACTGGTGAGCAAGTCATGCATCACTATGTCGACCTGAAGCAGTGAAAGGGGGATCTCTTGGATGAGTGGATCTCAGAGGCTAGGATGGCAGGAGTTGTCTGAGCTGTGTATAAGTATCACTTCACTACCTGTTTAATAATTGCCAGCTCATGTATATTATGGATAGGTATGGCTAAATATTCCTCTTATGTCCTTCACAGTGGCAAGTGAGCGGGCCGCGAACCAGGAGGCCCATGGATGTCGCCTGGAGAGGTTGTGACATGAGGCAGGTTAGTAATACTCTTGCATGTACTGTCATAGGAAATAAATCTAAAAGTATTAGTAAGTTAATTGCCAGTATAAAACCTATATTGTTTAAGGCAAATACTGCATACACTTGAGAATATGGCAGGAAGAGTCTCATATAGTTTGTATGTAAATAAAAGCATAATAGCCTGACAATAAAGATCTAACTGCTGGACTGCATGTGTATACTCTAGTATCATATGGTAATGTAGATTTGTAATCACTGTTGTATTAAGCACTGTTACTCACACTGTGCAGCATAAATAGAATGTGTAAGAATGTCTGTATATAGGTTCATAGGTTCATAGGTTCATACTAGGCTATCTGCCCAAGGGCATTTATAAGCCTAGCCCATAGTTATTTGGCTTTCGCCACCCCTTTAGTTTGAATAAAACTATGCCTATTATTTTGCTGTGCCTCTGTCAAGCAGTGACACTGAAGTAATCCCTGGGGTATATCTGCGATCCCCCATCCATTGGTCAAGATTCCTCTTGAACAAGGCCAGCGAGGTGCTCTGCCTCACATGTACCGGGATTTTGTTCCACAGCATAGGGAGTCTCTGGGTGATGAATCTGTCCCTCCAGCACGTTCTATTAATAACCGTGTCAAGGTTTAAGTCTCCCGCCCTTGTGGTTCTGAGGGATCTAGATTTTTGAGGTGAAGCATATTCATCAAATCAGGGTTTGACATGGCCTTATATGTCAGGCACAGGTCACCTCTGAGCAAGCGGTATGAGACTGAATAGAGCTGGAGTTATTTCAGTCGGGCAGCATAAGACATATTTTTGAGACCCTTTATCCTTTTGGTGAGGAACTTTTGGGGCCTTTCCAGCTGCTGCAGGTGTCGGGTCAGATACATTCCGAATGGGGCATTGTACTCAATCATAGGTCTAATGAGTGATGAGTACAGGGGGACGATGACCTCCCTTGATCTAGATGTGAATCCCTTCATGATCAGGTGGGCAATGTAGAAGGTTTTCCTAACTACTTTAGCAACATGAGTGTCAAACGAAAGGCTACTGTCAACCTGGGTCCCCAGATCCCTGATGACTTCTTCTGTGCTCAGTGGATTGCCACCTATATGGTAGCTAGGGTAACCTTGTTTTTCCCGAAGGGTATGACTATGCATTTCTTGGCATTTAACTTTAGGCCATGGCTCTGGCACCAGTTATCCGTTTCTGTGAGGCCCTTCTGAAGGATATCTGTGTCAGATGTGTTTTCAACTATGGCCCAGTTTGCAGTCATCTGCAAACTTTGTCAGCCATAACCCTCCTGTGTTTGCTTGTACTTCAGAAAAGTAGATGCCGAACAAGAGTGGACCCAGGACTGATCCCTGTGGGACACCACTTGTGACAGGCTTTGAGTCTGACATGGCTCCAGCAACTCTGACCCTGTGGGTTCTGTCACTTAGCCAGTTTGCAACCCATCTTGTGATGTATGGGTTTACATTCAAGCTGATGAGTTTTTCGATGATACCTGAGTGGGGTATTGTGTCCAAGGCCTTTGCCAGGTCAAGGTAGGCTGTATGGACTGCCTTTCCCTCATCAATGGCCTTGGTGACTGTCTCGAAAAAGTCAACCAAGTTTAAAAGGCATGATCTGCCTTTGACAAAGCCAAACTGGGTTGGATCCAAAGTCTGCAAGTTCCTTATGTCTTTATTTATGAGTTCCATTATGATCCTCTCCATGGCTTTGCAGATAAGGCTTGTCAAGCTAATGGGATGGTAATTTCCAGGGTCGGTGGAGGCACCGCCCTTGTGAAGTGGGACCACAGTCACCGTGTGCCACTCCTTGGGTACGTATCCTGAGGTGAGGCTAAGATTAAACAGCTGTCATAACTGCGGGTTTAATTCCTCATTGAGTTCATGGAGCACACAGCTGGGGACACCATCCGGTCCCATGGATGCTGTGTTTTTTGCTTTGGAGAGAGCAGTTCTCACCTGGGCGTTGGAGATGTTTGGGGGGCTACAAACCTCTGGTATAGATATCTCTCCTTTTGGGGGGGGGGAGTTTGCACTGAACCTGTCAGCCAGTATGTTGGCAATGTGTGTAGGTTCAGTAATCTTCACATCATTTTGAACTAATTCTGAGCATATCTGGGAGTTTCCTCCTAGGTTTCTAACATAGCTAAAGAAGGCCTTATGGTTGTCTTTTGAGTCCTTGGCGATTTTTCTCTCAAAATTTGCCTTGGATGATTTTATGAGAGCTCTTAGTTTTTTACTTATAATGATCAAAGGTGTCTTACCTTTCAAGGATTTTGCTCTATCTTGTAGTAGCTTCCTCCTTTTGTTGTAGAGCTTGTTTATGGCTAGGGTCCACCAGACTGGACGCTTGCCTTTGGTACAAAGAGTCTTAGTTTTGTTTGGGATTGCCTGATCCATGCAGTCCTGTAGGTGCTGGTAGAAGGCATTTGTAAGTGATTCAGCGGTTTGAGTAATGTTTACCACTGGCTCAGGGGCCTTAAAGGAGACCACATTAGTTTTTAGAAGTGTGAAGTCGGCTTTTGAGAAGTTTTTCACTGTGGTCTTTTTTATTTCAGGTGGGGGCGGGATGAGGACCTCCAGTGAGATTAGTTTATGATCTGATCTCACCAGTGAGGGGTATACTTCCGGTGTTGAACATTTTGATCCCATGTTCGTGATGATGAGATCAAGTATGTTTTCTCCTCTTGTGGGGATGGTGACTAGTTGTTCCATGGCATTTGAGTTTATGAACTCCAGGAACCTTTGGGCTAGAGTGTTTGGGCTTGAGTAGTGTTCCCAGTCTATATTAGGGTAGTTGACGTCACTTAGTATGATGGTGTTTGGAGATACATTTATCCCCTCCATTGTTTTCAGGAAGGCCATGTGAGGTTCCTGAGTTTGAGAGGGTGGCCTGTAACATGCTACAAATTGCAGAGCAGTCTTGCCTATGGTTAATTGCACCTGGATGGTCTCCAATGCATCGTGCGTTGCCACCAACCTTGAGGTGTGGGTGTCCTTTATGAATATGGACACCCCCCCTCCTTTCTTGGTGTTGTCCGGATTTTGGGGACGAAATGCATGATATGAGGTGAAACCTGCTAGTGCTGGGGTGCTCTCAGGAGCCTTGAACCAGGTTTCTGTCACAGCACAGACATCGATGTTCTCCATACTGAGAAGGGCCTCGAGTGCGTGCATCTTGAGATTGAGACTTCTGGCATTGAGCAGCATTGAGCAGCATGACTGGTGTAATCCCCATGGGTCATTTATTACAACTGAGAGAGACATAGACAGAAAACAGTGAAAAGACAGACAACAAAATCTGAATAGCACACACAACTGAGACGTGAACTGTTGTATTTTTAGCACACACAGCCATGGTTCAAATCCTGGGAGTGGTAGTAGTCTGCATACATAATCATACCCCACAACTTTACAGATATGTCCAGAATGTCCAGTAAATTGTCCCATATCTGCCACCTGTCACTCTGTCCACCTGGGAAATCAGTGGGATGATCCCAGACATATACGCAGCAAACAAGAAATATAACTGATTCTCACACATCTATAAGAACTAACCTGTCACTCTAGCAACTCTCCAAACTTTTATGAGAGTAACAAGCCAAGTATGTCCTATCTACATCCCCATGTTGTCAAGCTGTGAACAGAGTGTGTACAGTAACAGAGTGAGATGTATGTGCATAATAGTAATGGGAAATCTGGTACTTTGTGTGGCAACATTCAGGTAGTGCTAGCAAACATTGCTCCCACAGGTATGTCAGATACAAACAATGTGCTGAGAAATGAAAGCTTAATACCCTGTACTGTTACTGTTTACTCTGGTATTGTATGGCATTGTGAGTGATGCAGTTGCCCTAAATAATAAGGTATTACTTATCACTGTCACCCACACTGTGCTACATAATATAACTGTCAAGGAAATCCTGTATAAGAGTGTTGTAATACAAGGTCAGAATGTAAAACCACAGGAGAATTATAAGACAGAAATCAGATAGGAGATATACAGCAATATCTATATAGCACACTCAACTGTGATGGACAGTGTTTTAGTTTTAGCAGACACAGCCATGGTCTGCATCCTGGGAGTGGAAGTAGGCTGCATACAGAATTATACTCCACAACTGTACAGATAAGTCCAGAATGTCCAGTATATTGGCCCATACCTGGTGCCTGTCACCCTGTCCCCCTGGGAAATCAGTGGGATGATCCCAGATGTTTAGGCAGCAAACAGGAAATACAACTGATTTTCACACATCTAAAAGAACAAACATGTCACACTAGCAACTCCCCAAAATGTTATGAAAGTAATAAACCATGTATGTCCCATCTACACCCCATGTTGTCAAGCTGTGAACAGAGTATGTACAGTAACAGAGTGAGGTGTATGTGCATAATTGTAATTTGAAATCTGGTACTTTGTGTGGCAACATTCAGGTAGTGGTAATAAACATTGCTCCCACAGGTACATCAGATACGAACACTGTGCTGAGAAATGAAAGATTGATACCCTGTACTGGTACTGTTTACTCTGGTATTGTATGGCATTGTGAGTGTAGCAGTTGCTCTGAATAATAAGGTATCACTGATCACTGTCATCCACACTGTGCTATATAATATAACTGACTAGGAAATCCTGTATAAGAGTGTTGTAAGTCACTAAAGGTTGAAAAGGGTAATAATCTACATATGTCCCAGTTCACCTGCATATGGTCAAGACATGGCCAGAGTCTGTGCAAAAAGAGACAGACAGGTATGTGCATAACATCAACCTGGAATCTGGGAGTATGTGTAGAAACAGTGTTAAAAATCAATGCCTCCACAGGTATACCAGGTAAGAGGTGTATACTGCAGGTAAAACCAGTCCATGTATATAGTTGTCGACAGCCACATCACTGTCCAAACTAAGGGAATAGGGTAGTATAGTAATACTTGTAAGGTACAGATAAAATCACTGACTAGGAAAGTAATGCGAACTACAGGAATATACTAGTTATTAATTGACATCTTTCTCTCCCCCCACCATATCTCCAACAATACACTAAATACCCACCTCAACTTGTATGTGATGACTCCACTGTAATTTTGGGACATATGTCCTATTGTTTGATGGAACTTTTAGATAGTGGTGGATTGAGTGATTCAACAGAAGGTGACAATCAAGCTTTGACACAAATCAGTTAGTTAAATATATTCAACTTTACACTGGAAATATTTTATGTGGAAATATATACACAGAGCGTTTGTTTCTCCATATAAAATCTCTTAGTTTTATAAAATGACTTATTCAGTTTTTTGAGATGTAGTAAAGATGTAAAAGCTAATTGGACACATGTTTATGGGATGTGAAAAATAAAATGTACTGTCTATTGGCAAGAAATAAGTACATTTTCTTAGGGGTTATGGTCTGATAACTGTTCTTCAACTAGATTAGCAATACTAATGAATGTTGACTTCCTATATCTGTAAAAGCCAAAGAGCAAATACACTTTTGGGCTCTCTTGACAGTTGCTAAAGAAGTAATTACAAAAAAAAATGGAAATTGACCTTAGTTCCTTCATTCAAATAATTTTTAAATTTAACAGAATACTGTGGAAAACTGAAAAAAAGAAGTGATCAGATAAGATCTATAAGTCATAGTAAGACCATTAGGTGTTGGGATAACCTTGAAATGCTGCTATTGAACTATCAAGATTCTTAATGTGTTAACTCCATAAGATTACCTTGATGATTCAATGTATTCTTATCATTGTATAACAATATGTGAAGCTGAATGTTTCCTTTCTGTGTATATATTGTAAATATGTTAAATTAATAAAAAAGTCTTTAAAAAGGTGAATTTGGAAATGTGTTTCTTACATGTCTAAATTACACCTCCAACAAGCAGTAATATTTATTTTTAAAGAACTTTTTTAATCTATTTAGTGTGTAGAAAGCTTTATGAATTAATTTTTATGTATTCATTTTTCAAAAAGTAGAACACAATGCTTTTTACTACAAAAATAGTATGTATCTTTATCTGTGTATTCTAATGTCCCATTTTTAAATAATGAGTTACAATATCTATCTTGTTTTACCTCATACACCCTTAAAATGAAACAGGATGGCCAGGGATCACCTTATTTGCATTATATAATATGAAATGATAAATGACGTTTGGTAACAAACCAATTTGTCCAGGGAGATCTTCAGTAGGGGGGGGGGGTGTTAGATAAATATATGTATATATATTAATGGGAGTTTAGAGGGTAAGGAGGAGGTAATAGTTAAAATGGGAATGAGGGTTGATTGGGAGGAAATGAAATAAGGCTAGGGAGGGGATTAAGGAGTTTATGCACATGTGACTGGATAAGGAGCCACATTTTGGCTTGAACCTATATATATATATATATATATATATATATATATATATATATATATATATATATATTTTTTTTTTTTTTTTGAAAGGGTGGTTGAATGATAGGTTGCTGTGAATTCATACATTCGAACTAGTTTAGAAAGTCAGAGGGCTTCTTTGCTGTGTTATTGCTTTGGTAAGTCGGGAAAGTTTTGCAGTGGGAGGAAGGGTGTATGTTTCTACGATGCCTGAATTTTGCCTCAGGCTTTGGGGCATGTGTCCTGCTCGGCAAATCTAGCAATGTTATTGTAGCACCTAATAAATTTATTGAGGTTTGATTTCCTTAGGTTTATGAAGATGGGTGAGGCATAAATAGAGGTCGATAGCAGATGTGTATGGGCAATAACAGTTCTAGCAGATGGGGTTAGGAATATTTTGATCCTGTATAAAGAGCCTCATTTTTTATTAACATTTTTAATAGTTTTGTCTATGTGAGCATTAAACTTGAGGTTGTTGTCAATGATCATTCCCAGTAGTTTAGTACTAGGTTAGTGACTTTGGATTGGTAGTATTGTCGTTGCTGTCCCTGCTTGTCTACAATCTGGTAATGGGGTCTGGTTGTTGGCAGCTTTTGAAAATTTCAGTGTGTATGGCATTCTACAACAAAATTTAATACTACAACAGATGGGAATTCGGTCACACATTTTCTGTTGCAGTGATTGCCCCCAGACAGGAAACCTGGTGTGACAGAATGGGAGTGATTGTGTCACTTGGACCAGTTCTTATTTTTTGTAGTTGAACCACACTGATAAAGAATAAATATATACCACGTCTGAAGAACCAGTAACACCTACTTCTTAAAAAAATCTGTTTAATTCCACAGCAAATTCCACAGCAAAATGAACAATGAACGTTTCACCATAAAATCTCCTAGCACCTCGGCCGTAACAGCCTTTACAGAGTAAAAATCCAAGCTCATAGCATGCCTATTTATACAATAATCAACTTCAATTAATCAATCAATTAAATCATTTAAAGCAGAATGTACATTTCTTCAAGCTAAAATGGAAGTTAAATAAAGCTCTGCCAATGACATTCTTTGTTTAGCCCGTAAGGCTGTATGGTGTTATATTTAACAATGAAAATTGATTCCTTTTTTCTTAATAAATATTTAAATAAATCATCACCAGTAAAATATAAAGAAATATGTTCCAAAACTGTTACTTCTAAACTTTCAATATTGCCCTTATGTACTGTTTTGAAATGATGTGCTACAGGGCTTATTATTTTATTATATTTTATATCCCTAGCATGTTCTTTTGTCCTTTTACTCATACTTCTTTTACTTTCACCTATATAAAAATAATTACAAGAACACTTGATTGCATAGATTATTCCCTTTGTCGTACAGGAAAAACAATCCTGTGTTTCAATTTTTTTTTCCATTCATTTTATCAAATGTGGGCACTATATATCGACAAATAGAACATTTACCACAAGGGCTTGTCCCCAATTTCTTTATATTTCTGTTCATTAACTCTTTTGGTCTGATATATTTACTACGAACCAAAAAATCTTGTAAATTACGTCCTCTCTGATAAGATGCCCTAAGTTCTACTTGTGACAAACAGGATACTTGTCTCCTTATTAATTTCCAGTATTTTTTCAATAAGTTATTAAATCTATCTGAAAAAACTGTATATTTAGTAACAAAAAATATAATATAATTTTCTGCAGTTATATTTCTATTTCCAACATTACCCATATGGCCCTTATTTTTTCTAGTGTTATGATTTTCATAGATCTTAATATAACTGTTCTTCATATCCCCTATCCAAGAACATTTTCATAGCTGCTGCTTCTATTTTTGAGTCATTAACATCGCTACATAGTCTCTTGATTCTTAACAATTCTCCATATGGAATTGAAGCTAAGGTATGTGGTGGATGGCAACTAGTAGCCTGTAACATTAAATTCTGTTGATTACATTTTCTATGAATTTTAGTTTTAATTTTATCATTATTCACTCCTTCCACAGTAAAGTCTAAAAAAATTAACTTTCAATCCCACTTGTGCTTGATCATACTTAATTCCAAATCTATTCAAAAAATTCAAAAACTCAGATACCTCTTCTCTACCTTCGTAACATATAAATATAAGGTTGTCTATAAATCTAAAATAATGTTTAACATATCTCTGAAAAAATATATTTCTGAATATATGGGTGATTTCCATATATCCCATAAACATATTTGCATACATAGGGGCAAAGGTTGCCCCCATGGCTGTACCCTGTTTCTGTTTATAGAGACTTCCTTCAAATTCAAATATGTTGTTATTCAGACAGAAATATACTAACTCTTTGATATATTGTGTTCTGGGATTATCTCCCAGGAAAAACTGTATAGCTTCTAGTCCATATATATATGTTGTATATTAGTATATAGACTAGTAACATCTACAACAACAAAATACATGTTTTCCTTCCATTTTAATTCTCTCACCCTATCCAAAAAATCAAAAGAATCTTTTATATAAGATGGAAGCTTTAGTACTTCTTTCAACAATATTTCATGTAAAAGACATCCTAAATTATGTGTAAAGTATCCAATAGCCGAAACTATAGGATGACCCGGAAGGTGTTGTAGATCCTTATGAATTTTAGGTACACAAAAGAATCTAGCTACTGTGCCCTCTTTATTTATGAATTTTTTTGTTACTTCTGAGGCTAAAAAGTAATGTAGCCTCACTCCTTTAGCCAGTAAAGCCTGAAATTCTTTTTGAGCCTGATTTAAAACTGTTATATCTACTTTTTTTATAAATCTGTTCATTATTTAAATGTTACATGCACATTTCATAATATATTGCAGAATTCATAAGAACTAAGTTACCCCCTTTGTCTAATGGCTTAAATACAATATTGTCATTCTTGCTAAGTTGTTTCAATTTATACCATTCATCCTTTGACAAATTATAGTTCTTATTCATATTGTTAAATTAATTCAATTCTTTTTCTATTACTAAATTAATAGCATTGCTAAACCTTTGTATATTAACATTTTTAAAGGGTGGCATAAAAGTACTTTTGACTGTTATTTTATTTGTATCAAACAGAATATATGCATTATTTTCAACAACTGAATCACAAGAATAGAAACTACTGTCACTGGATGAATCTGTTTCTTCATTTATCATATTCACATTATATGGTACACTATTATAAAAATATTCCTTCAAATGCATTTTCCGAATTAGTTTAAATATTTCTACTTTAACTTCATGCATTCTTGGAAAAACAGTAGGGATAAATTTTAGCCCCTTTTGTAAAACTGACATTTCATCAGTATCAAACACATAATTTGATAAATTGACTACATAAGAGTCCACTGTATCATGTTTTACCTAAAAATTCAATACATCTTGCTGTACCTGTTTAATTTGTCCATCTGCTTCGTTTATATGGGCCTTGGCCCTGATCCCTGTAGTTACCATTTCCCTGCCACATTTGTTTTCTCGTGCCATAACCTGTACCTCCTGGTCCACGAAAATTTTGTTGAAAAGATTCAGTGTTACCAGGTCTAGGTAGTGAAGGATATTCCTGATCTATACATTCCTCTTCTTCCATGGAAGATGCCCCACTTTCTGCTGAATACACATTATGATTATTCTGCTGATCATAAGTTTCCTGGTTTTGGAAACTAACTCTGCGCCATTTGGACTGTGATTAGATGACAATATAAATGTCTGCCTTCTTCTTTTCATAGTCCATCAGATCTCTTTGGAGTTTATTTTTCTTTCTCTGTATTAATTCCTTCTCATAGGTAGTGAGGTGGTCATTAATACTTGACAAAAAAGTTTCTAATGCCAAATTAGATGTTGCATTAATCACCTCCTCACACATTTTTTTAGTTTCTTCCAGTATCTTATTTCTTTTATAATTGTCTCTATCTATAAGTATGGAAACCCATTCCATACTGCATCGATGCGCTGCAGCAATCCATCTATTATGGAACCTCTGTTCTTGTTCCTCTGATAGTTCAAACGGAGCAGAGGGACTTTTGATAGCTGTAAGCCCCCTTGGTGTAATCTGTAATTCATTGTATCTTTGTAAGCTGTTTAAATTATAAAAAGTAGTTGTTTCCTTAAGCAGCAGTTTTTCCAATTGGGAACAAGGTTCTTGTGCTGCAGGGAAAGCAGACAGTTCTGTTTTTTTGCCTATTGCTGCAAAAGGATTAATAGTAATGCGGAACCTGGATTTCTCCCATTTTTTTAAAAACATTTGTTTGTCTATTAGATTGTTGTTCAGCAAAACCACTGCTTTGTTGATTTGTTGTCTCATCCCCACCATTCGGTGCAGTTTTAGGATCAACATGTAAATTAACAGGTTCATTTCTGTGAGTAAATTCCAACCCGCTTCACGAAAATTGCGGGGTAAGGAAGAAAAAGAGTCACTGGTCATACTTATAGTTGAACCACATTGATAAAGAATAAATATATACCACGTCTGAAGAACCAGTAATGCCTTCTTCTTGAATAAAAATCTATTTAATTCCACAGTGAATTCCACAGCAAAATGAACAATGAATGTTTCACCATAAAATCTCCTAGCACCTCAGCTGTAACAGCCTTTACAGAGTAAAAATACAACCTCATAACATGCCTATATATACAATAATCAACTTCAATTAATCAATCAATTAAATCATTTAAAGCAGAATTCTTCTATATTAGTTCTTATTTTTTTGTTTCTTTGGTGCCATTTTGCATTGTCAGCTATACTGTTTTTTTTTTTTGTTTGTTTTAATTCCTTTGTGAGACTTGGTGATGATAGGATTCTACGGCTTTCTGTGTTGGGGTCCTGGTAGCTGAGTCAGGTAATGTTTTTAATGGGCTTTGAGTTGCTTCTCTGCCCCCCCCCCCCCTTGCACATGCATGTTGTGGTGATGACCATCCCAAATAAGAATGTTGGATGGATGTTTATGTGCCAGTCATTAGCTGATCATCTTTGGCCTATAGCATACTCAACATAATGACACATGGCATATGTAAGTTTCATAGTTATCAACTTGGGGGGGGGAGTTCACATGCTTCAGTCATCTCAAATTTGTACCTAAATGTTTATATCATAATTTATTTTCTCATTTATGCTGTTCAGTGGTGGTGGTGGTGCATTCCATTCAATTGTACAGATTTTTTTTTTTTTTGGGGGGGGGGCGTTACAGAATGTCTTGATTTTCCCTCTTAATTTGGTCTCTAGAATTTTTTTTTGAAGAGTGAGGTTATAAATAAAAGAGAAAATAAGCATGCATTTCAGATTCATACCTTTTGTTTTTTTTTTTAGATTCATACTAATGCGAGAACGTTTGGAAGTTTTGTGTTCCACCTGCTATGGAAAGGCAAAACAATGGTGCATTTCATCACGAGGGAAGTGCCTTTCCAATCCAGGTTAAAATGAAAGTTAGTTAAATCAATAAAATATAACTAAGTCTCTAATTGGTGGCAATACTGGGTGCAGTGTTGGGACTGGAGAAGGAGTCAGGGTTAAAAGGAGTGTCTCTGAAGGAGGAGCACATGTTGGTGGACAGTTGTCTAGAGCAGATATGCTTGGGTTTATACGAGTAAATGAAAAATAGTTTTGGTGTACAGCAATTGTGAGTTATTGGAAATATTCATGACTTAAAATGTAGCATTTGTGTCCTGATTATGGACAGTATGGTGGGGGTGGAACTCATGTAAGTAATGCACTTTCAGTCTGCACTGTACTTTTGGTAGCATTGGTGGTTTTACAGCAAGCTGGTGTCAACCTTTATGAATGGAATGGGAGAAATGGCAGGCATTTGAGTTCTGAATTTTGCACCCTTCGGGAGATTCATCCTAGTGCAAAGCCTGTTTGCTAAGTCAACTTTAAGTTTGTGGAAGCAATTGGCTGTGCCCATACTTTTACATTTAGAAGTTGGAAGATACATTTCTAATTATCTGGATTTTCTCTCTATAGCTAAATGTTGGGCTTAACAACTTTGTGGTTGCATTGCATTTGTACAATCATTTTCACTGCCTTTGTGGTGCCCATGAGTGTTAGCTGCTAGTTATGTATGCTCATTGTGCTAGTAGCAATGAACGGTATGGGGCAGGGAAGATTACATACAAAACTTATTTCTCTGTGCTCAGAAGCCACTGGCAAAATTAGTTGGGGGTTTTGAGAGGGTGTTTCATGGGTTATGAGTTTGACTGCCTGGGAGAGTGTGTTCACTGGGTTGAGTTCTTTATGGTGAAGCTGGTTAAGAGTTGAGGAGGTAGAAAAACACTGGCCATTATTTCTTGCCACTTTGGAATTCAGTGGCAGAGTTATCGCCTGGCCATACAATGCATAGGTAAACAAGCAAGATGAGCACTCACTACTTGCACATGCATCCCTATTCTGCAGTTGGTGTATACACAAGGACTAGTATAATAATCCCCTTCAAGTAGTAATAGGGCCTTGGATGTGGCAAGGGAAGGTGGAATTATTGAGGGCATTTAGAGGGAGGCTAGGTTGTGTCAGAATGTGTTTCTATTTCAGAAGCTTTACACCTCATTTTCTTTGCAAATGGTGGTGCTATGATGGGTCTTTCACCAGTTGGAGTGTTACACAATGCGGTCACAGATAGTTCAGTGCAGAGATCATATCAGCTGATGGTTTGAAGGGTGTGGTCTCATCAGGTGACGAATGCTGCTCTATAGTGGTTATGACTGATGGAGCTGTGTGGATTGTGCTCCCAGGTAGTGATACAGTTTTATTTCCTCATTTTGGTGTGAGTGGGCATGGCAAGTAAGTATAACATATGTCAGTAGATCAGTGAAGCAGGTGTTAATGTTTAATTATGGGGAGTTTGTGGCCCATCATCCGATGGTGTACTGTCTTAATGAATAAGGTTGCTTTTAGTCCTTTTCATGAGAGGGGATCTTGTGGTGTTAATTTCCTTTAGGGTAAAGTTTTCATGTAGAGCATGGAGGTTTGTTTGCAGTAGGATACAGCCTTTCCATCCCTGTATCACCTAATTACAAGGGGCAGTGTTTATGTTTGTGGATGGCATGTAGTTTGTACAATCAAAGTGTGTTGGTAGGTGTATGGATGTACAGGTGATAGATGAGGAAGGCATGTTGGGTATTTGCAGCAGCCTGATTTTGTTATGTGGATAATAGATGGATTTCCTTAAGGACTTTTATTGAATCAAGGAGTGAGGGGTTCAGTTTGTAGGACTAGTTGTTTCTTACAAGGAAGGTAATGCTTCTGAAGTTATGGTGGGGTAGGAATGGGTGATGGGTAGGTTATTAAGACTGACTGCTACTCTTTTCTTTAAGCTGGTAGGAGGGGGGGTGTTATATTTGTGATTTAACAGTAGGTACGGTTTGTGGGAACATTGCAGGTATGAGTGTTGGGGTATAGGAACTAGCTGTTTTAGAGCTAGGTTGAAGTTGTGTGTGTGTGTGTGTGTGTGTGTGTGTGTGTGTGTGTGTGTGTGTGTGTGTGTGTGTGTGTGTGTGTGTGTGTGTGTATGTGTGTGTGTGTGTGTGTGTGTGTATGTGTTTGTTATTATCATAGTAAATATTTTTAGAAATCCAAATTGTTATAATACTTAGAATTCCAAACTGAATATGTCAAAACATATTTCTAAAACTTGCCTTACAATGTCCAGTTCCTCTTTATAATTCTCAGCATGATCTATTAATTTATTAGTATTTTAATATCAACAGGAGTTTACCTGTTACTAAAAAATCCTACTTAATCTTTGTGTTGTAAAGAGAGTAAGTAAACAAAATTCCATCCTTTCAGCATGGATGAAAATAAAAATAATATAATCTATGTTAAATAGAAAATATCAGGCTATATGAAGAACATTTTCCCGGGTTTTTGTCTTCTTTAGAATAAAAATTTCTGAAAAAACAAAAAGAAGATGTCACGCCAGAGTATCCTTATATTTCATATGGGTTTATTGTTAGAGCTTTTGTTCACAAGTTTCTCAATGAACTTCCTCAGACAAACCCTACACATACAAATCATTCTTAAATAATTCACTCATTAAAAAATAATTAAATCCATCCCACTTTTAAAGAGCAATCCACATATTCACACCTTTCATAATTAAATAGCTTACTATATTAAGCTCACAATAAAAACCTTCAAAGTTACATGTATAATACAACCACCTAAAAATGGTAGTAATACTTACTAAATGTAAAAAATATAAATATATATATATATATATATATATATATATATATATATATATACACACACACATATATATTTTTTCTTTCTATTAAACCAAAAATTGAAAGAAAAAAAATTATTGAATGACAAAAAATTATATTTTTACCTTTCTAATGATTTAAATTTTAGGACACATTTAATCGAACAGCAATCATTTAAGCCTGGGTAGGCATGTGCATTAAGTCTCAATTGCCATAGAAGCTAATTTTCTTCCAATTTGAGAGCCCATGACCCACCTCCTATAGTTCTACCGATTTTCTCTATTATTAAATATCTAAAATGGTGGGCAAGATTTTCAATAACATGCTTTGCCAATGCATTGGTGGCATTCTGTCTACTGTTGTGATATTGATGTTGATATATTCATTGTTTAAATGGGCGTTTGGTCTTCCCTATTTAGAAGCCGTCACAGAGTTGGCACTTAGCAAGATAAATCACATCTGAAGTCTCATAATTAAATCTACCCTTGATCCTATAATTCTTATCATGCATCTGAAATTCTTTTATAATGTCAATATATCTATAGTACTGGTAACATCCACATTTAACCATCCCTGCATTAAATAAATTAGGTGGTACATGCCTTTCGAGGAGTCCTTTCAGTTTACATCCTTTTTTAAAAATAATTCTTGGCCTATCCCCCAAGATATTCCTAGTGGATACAGCCTCGTTAATCAATGCCCAATTTTGTGTAATAATGTTCTTCAAATTATGGCCATCAATGGAGAAGGGGGTTAAAAAACTAATGTTATAGCTGCCACCAAAATTATGACAACTTACATTACCATCTTGGGACTCTATAGTGTTTACTTCAATGTATCCGCCAATCTCCCCTTCCTTCCATAAGATAGGTTTGAAGTGACCAGAGTCCCTTTTCCTAACAACTTTGTTTATTAGTTGTTCAATTAATTCATCAGGGTACCCTCTTCTAAGGAACATATTTTTGAGCACCACACATTCAGCATGAAAATCAACATCTAAAGAAATCATTTTAGCAGCTGTCCTTTAACGACAGCCCTCTTTTGATGGAAATGGTGACTGCTTTCAAAGTGTAGGAATGCGTTGGAGTAGTTGGGTTTTCTAAAAATCTTAGCCAAGTACCTATTAGTTTTATCTTTTGATAATTGCACATCTAGGAAGGTAATATTATCCGTTTCAAATTGAAATGTAAAGTATAGGAAAGTGGTTACTCCAGTTATGTTATTTATAAATTCCTTACCTGAATTATAGTCCGCTTTCCATATAAAAAACATATTGTTAAGATAACTGGTATAACAAAATGTTTTATTAATAAAATCAGCATTTTGGAACAAATACTCTCTTTCCCAATATGCCATCACACAATTGGCAAAGCTGCCCCCACAAGGTAAACTGATTGCCACTCCAGTTTTCCGGAGGAAGAACTCATTTTAAACAAAATGAAGTTATTGGATAAAACAATTTCCAAATCTATTTCTTTAACCTCTACCTCTTTAAAGAGTAAAAAATCACAGACCCAGCTTATCCCTAGGACATGGGGTATAACGGTATATAGGTCTTTAACATCGACCGTCAGGAAGTTGTAATTACCATTAAATTCCAACTCATTAACTCCCTCTAAAAAACTCAATGAATCATGGCAAATTTGAGATTCAGTTTGCAATGATTTCTTTATCTTATTGTCAACTATTTTCTCACATGCATATGTTATGGATTTCCTTCCATCAACAATAGGCTGAAGTGGGGGGGGGGGGGTGTTGAGGTCTTTATGAATTTTCAGCGTGCTAAAAATCACGGGTGTCACTGGAGCTGCCATATTCAGGTACTTATACATACCAATGCTAATACAATCTTCAATAAATAAATAATTTATGGCAGATCTGACACACTTATAAACTCCATTTAATTTGTTAAGGGAAACTTTTCATAAGTATGGCTATTCATAATAAGATACATCCTAGCAATATAATCGGTTTCATTCATAAAGACTAACCTGCCCTCCCTTATCAGGCTTCATGACTCTAACTTTAAATTCTCTTAACATTTGTAATGTGTGCCTTTCATCCATAAGTAATATCAAATGTATTGTTGTTCCCATTAGATTTATTCAACAAGGATCTAATAACCATTTCACAAAGTTTTTCAAACATTAATAAAGTAGACTGCATAGGTGGATTTAAGACACTAGAAACTCTAACATCATTAATAACTTCTGTATTGTTACCTAAGAGTATATTTAAATTTAACTTACGAAGAAATATCTTCAAGTCCACCAAAGTTCTACCTAAATCCGCTCATACTGAAGGAACAAAGGTAAGTCCTCTAGCAAGTGTCTCAACAATGTCTTGGTGCACATCAACGGAAGAAAAGTTATATATCTTGAAATCACCTGCTTGGTTAGTTAAAATAATGGGTTTATTCAAAAACACTATCTTTTCTATGTTGCTTAAGGTTGAAATTATCTCTTCTGTCAGTTCTGTTGTTTGTGTTGCTGGTTCTGATAACCTCCTCATTGACGAAGAGGTTGGTTCTTCACATAAAATTAAAAATTAAAATTATAAAAAATGTATAACCATAAACAACGATTTATTATCTCCATATCGTATTCTAGAATTTTATTTTTTTAACTCATATGCATATTTTCTTTTTCCAGTTATTGTTCTATTCATTATTTATCAATTTAATTGAGACAAATAAATCAGATCTAAATTATATCCCTACCCTAGCTTATTTCTTTCCTCTCTCAACACAAATTTTGATTCTTATAATCTAGTATTGATCCATCAGGTTGCCATAGCACAGCTAGTAACAACACATTTATTTATTTATTTTATTTTTGTCAGGAACTAAGGCAATTCCTTGTAATTAGTACAGAATATGTGACAACAGAATCATTTTATTAAGAATAGTTTATGTTTAATATGAATATGACTTGCTTCCATTTTGCTATGGTTTTATTAAATTATTCAATAATACCATCAGAAGTGAAATGCATTAATTCAAGTTTGAGTTTAATGTGATTGTTAAATATGTTAATTTTTCTTACACTTATAACATTGCA
Organism: Protopterus annectens; assembly: GCF_019279795.1. Lineage (NCBI taxonomy): Eukaryota > Metazoa > Chordata > Ceratodontiformes > Protopteridae > Protopterus > Protopterus annectens. Next base: position 185,003,996 of record NC_056736.1, on the reverse strand, counting down.
AAAATATAGAAGTACAATATGGCTTTTGCTTTATTACTATAGTCATGTTTTTTCTCTGTTTTATTAATTTTAAATTTAAGGCTAAATATATCTTCAAAATTTTAATGCAATTTGAAAATGATGCATGAACACAGCTATATGTGTTAGTGCTATCAAGTCATCAACTGCAAGTAAAAGTATTTTGAATTAATATGCATTATCTGCTTGACCACTTCCTACAACAGGATTTATTTTGAGTTAGCCAGTATTTCTGTGACTAATGCAAATATTAATGTGGACATGGATATTCATGTTTCATACCATTTTTAATTTTGATCAAATTGTAATAAAAAGTAGCTTCACTTATGTGTGTGTGTGTCTGTGTGTGTGTGTGTGTGTGTGTGTGTGTGAGTATGCGTGTGTGTGTGTGTGTGTGTGTGTGTGTGTGTGTGTGCATGTGTGAGTGTGATATTATGATAATAAATATTTTTAGAAATCCAAACTGTTATAATACTTAGAATACCCAACTAAATATGTCAATTTTTTTAAACTTGTCTTACAATGTCCATTTCCTCTTTATAATTCTCAGCATGGTCTATTAATTTATTAATATTTTAATATCAACAGGAGTTTGCCTGTTACTAAATAATTCTACTTAATCTTTGTGCTGTAAAGAGAGTAAGTAAACACGATGTCATCCTTTCAGCATAGATTAAAATAAAAATAATATAATCTATGTTTAATAGAAAATAGGCTATACGAAGAACATTTTTGAGGGTTTTTGTCTTCTTTAGAATAAAAGTGTTTAGTAAATATTTCAATTAAATTGGTGTTTGTGATTCTTTAAATTAAGAAAAATATGGATAACTTGAATTACTCTTTGAGGTAAGTTTTATATAAATCAGTTATTGTTTCATATCTACATGTGGATTTGTTTTCTTTTAATCTCCTTTTTTTGACGATTGCACCTGCTAACTATTCATCAGCAATTCTGTCCAACATACATTTGCCTAAACTCATTTGGACCAGCTCAGTAATAGTTATGATCTGATGACATTCATTCATATTGTCTAGTGTTTGTCATGGTGACACTCCAGTTGTTGCTGTCAATTGTGAATTTTATTGTTGTAGAATTAAGAGCAGTTGAAGAAGATGCTGCACAAGATGTCTGCTTTATGTTTTAGTACCATCCTTGATTTGCCAAGATACTGGGAATATACATTCTTAGGTGTGTTAACAATCAGTCAAGTATTTTGTGGGTGAAGGAGTACAGTAAAATTTCTGCTGTCTCTGCAGTTGCATCAGCCTTCACATGGTGATATGCATCATGCTTAATTTTATTTTTATTTTTACTTGAATTTGTTTAATGGTGTAGAGTACTAGTACTGATGTTTCATTTTCATACCAAGCCTGGACATTTACCACAAGCAAAGTACAATAAAGAATAACAATGAATTCATACAGCATTAAGACATTCAGACAGATAACATTTTTTTCAGATATGCAATAATGTCAATTTACATACAGATCAAAATAAATTAGAGTGACAAGTCATACTATACATCAAGAACTTCATCTAAATGTACTGGTGCACTGTCTTCTCATAAAAAAAGATGTCATGAGAACCTATTTTTGGTCTTATAATATACAAAAGTAGTATACCATGGAGGCAGTAGGCTATGTAATAGTAAAGTAAGTAGAATTAAATTAGCTGCCATACTGGATATGAAATATGGTAAAATAGTAGGCAGATCAGGAAACAGATGCAGAGAATGTCAGAAGAGTTAGGAGGAAAAATTAGGAGATGGCTTAAGGGGAAGATACAAGTGTAAGAGTGAAAGTCTTAGTATAAATCAAGAACTTCCCATAATTACACAGGTGTACTGCCTTTATATTCAAAAAAATGTCATGGCAACCTATTTGTGGTCTTACAGTGTGCAAACCCAGTACTCTGGTGGAGACAGTAGGCTGTATAATAGTGAAATAAGTAGGGTTAAGGGAGTTGCCATACTGAATAAGAAATAAGCTACAACAGTAGGCAGATCAGGAAATGGATGCAGAGAATGTCAGAGGAGTTTGGAAGAGAAAGAAAGTGAGGGCTTAAGGGGGAGATACAGCACTGAATATGGCCTTTCACAATGCAGTCTCTACTCCTGTTCCATAGCCAACATTTGGAACTGCCTACTTTTAGCCATAAGGACAACCTCTAACTTTTATGCTTTTAAATGTACTGTAAAAGTCTCCCTTTTTAACTCCTAGCTCTGCTCCTGTGGCACCCTAGTCTGGACCTCCATCCCATAGTTTTCCCCTTTACCTTCTTCATATACCCTGCTCCTCTCCAACTCTACTGTGTTGTCCTTATCAGTCTTTCTTATAATATCTGCTTTCCACATTATCTGACTCTTCTAAAAAGAAAAATACATTCTGGTCTTCCCTACATATGTGTACCACATTTCTGATTTCTACTTTTAATTTATGGATGACGAGAATTTGTTTTAATATACATATGGATAGACAGGCATCCTACTCAATATCTCCTATTGATCTCCATTATTTCTAAGTCACCATTCATGTAGAATCTTTTTTTACTGCTGTATATTTGTAAACAGAATGTTTCATTACTGTATAATGTTGACTGCATGATGTCATAATGAGTTTGTATTGTACTATGCCTGTTGCAGCATTTTTGTAATGTATAATATTGTTGTAACCTAGAACTGTTCTCCCCATACCTCTACTAAAAATATATACCCTGTGGCCCCAGTCAGACTTTCTCAGAAAATAAATGACAGGAAATGAACATTTAAATACATAATTCTTACAAAGTCATCAAATGAAATTTAAGAACTGGACTAGGTCAAAATACAGACAGATTATTTGCTATAGATACTGTATTTCCTTTTGCTAATATTTTATCCCTGAAATGGTTAACTAATTATTTAGTGTTAGTAAGATTAATTGATCATTAAAAAGTACAGCTGTGTAAGTTGAACTTACCTTAAAAAGTAGAGGTTCCAATGATCACTGTTGCAGTAGCTTTAGCTATATAGATTATATCTTAACAAGAATATAACAACCAGCCAGAACTGAATGCTTCAGGGCATCTTCCACATTTCCAAACTGTTAAGCAGTTTGAGCTGAGCTGATTAAAACATAAGTTTGGGTATGAGGACCTTCAGAGCTGTCCAGCCAGCAGAAAGAAAAATAAAGGTCCACACCCTGGCATAAAAACACACTAAAATCAAGGGGGATGGAGAGAGGGAATGGCTACTGCAGCAGTGAACATTTGAACATCTACTGTTAGGTCATGTTCTGCTTACAGAACTGTACTTTGTTCTTCATATTGATCACTGTTGCAGTAGCTATTTGGTTAGGTTAACATAGCTAATTATATCTGGGAGGTGGAAGGAGAAGAATCCAGGAGCCCCGGAGAATTGTCCTCGGAAAGCATGAGCTATTCGTAGAGAAAGAATCCTGCTTACAGTGCTCTGAAAAAGTATGAGCAGAGGAACAAGTATAAGCTTCTAGAATACTTTTAGAATACAACCTACAACCCTTTCCAAAAAGCCATAGAAGAAGCCAAGGTCCTTGTAGACTGGGCCTTGATCCTGCCTGGGATAGATGTGTTATGATGAGTTTGTAAATAGTCTGTTTTGACCTCAGTTGTCCCTTCTCCTTACCTTCACAAGAAATGAACAAATGTTCCGATGGTCTGAAAGATTTAGTTCTATCAAGATAGTAGCTGAGTTGTCTATGGACATCCAAGCTATGGGTTATCCTTTCTTTCTCGTTTTTAGGTTCAGGAAATGAAACATGGAGATGGCTAGCTTGATTTAAAGTAAAACTCAGATACCTCTTTAGGCATAAAAGAAGGATTACTTCTAAAAAAAACAATGTCCTTACAGAAAATGAAGTATGGTTGACTCACCACAAGAGCTTCCAACTCAGATACCCTTATTTCAGAGGTCAGAGCATTCATTAAAATTGTTTTTCATGTTGAGAACCTCAAGTCAGACAGATTAAGATCCCAAGGAGGACCCACTGGTTTACTTCGAGGTATTATGGAATACCCTTACAAGAACATTTTGACATGTGACTGGCTTGAAAGAGGAAGATCCATGGGCAGACATATTGAAATAATGGATAATGAACTTTGATAATGCAATAAGAAAGGACATAGGATATTACCTCACACAAATATTATAAAACCAGAGAACAACTAGCCTGAATAGATGATGGTTATGTTGTTGGTACCAACTAGAAAATCTTTTCCATTTGCTAATATATGATTTTCTAGTACCAGGATTTCTTGCCTCCATTAGTATCTCCTGTATGTACTCAGAAAACAGGTGACTAAAAGGAATTAAGACTCTATCATCCAGGAAGTCAATTGAAAATGATAGATGTCAGGTTGTATCAAACACGTCTCTACTTGCCTGAGTAGATCCATTCTATGAGGAAGCTTGTGGTAATTGCCCCTGGAAATTTCCAAAGGAAGGAAGAACCACGGTTGCCTGGGCCAGGAAGGAGTTGCTACAATGATCTTGGGAATTCCTTCTGAATCTTCAGAAGTACCCTTGGTATTAGGGGAAATGGTGGGAAGGCATACATGAACATACCTGTCCAAAGAAAAGAAAAGGCATCTGTCTTCCAAGCCTTCTTACATGGAACAGAATTTTTCCAATTGATTGCTCCAAGAGGAGATATAGAAGTCTACTTGAAGAAGTGTCCACAGACATATCTAACCTTGGAAGACCCCCAGATCTAGTTTCCATTTGTGAGAGTCTGCCATGGTCCTGCTCAGTTTGTCTGCCAAACAATTTTGCTCTTATGGAATGCAAAATGCCTGTAGAGTGAGATTGTACTGAGAAGATGTGCCAAGATTGTGTTGTAAAGCTATATGCCAAGCCAACATGGCTAGTCTACAAAGGGGACAAATAATTCCGTTACAATCAGGCACTTCAAAAGAAACACAAAATAAAAATACATAGTGCTTGCACTTATACTTCACTATAAACTTCACAAACAGTCCAGGATAAAATCCATAAATCCACGTTTATCGAAACAAACAGTTTAGGAAAGAAAGTTCCAGACCAGGTCTCCAAGTGTTTTCTTCTTTGGGAATAGGAACATCCCTGAATAAAATCCCTTCCCCACCTGGGAAGGAGGAACTCTGTCTATCTTTCCTTGGTACAGGATGTGATGAAGAATGGAAAGAAACAAAACAGTCTAATCTGCAGAAAGAGGAATGAACCTCTGGAAAAGGGGAATTTCCTGATGGATGATTTTCAGAACCCATTTGTCTGAAACTATCTGTTGCAAAGGGAAAATCTGAGATTCAGACTTTCTGAAAGAGAAAGGGGACAGATGGGGGTGCTCAGAAGGCCTCTCAAATAGTCATCCAAACTTATTAAACTGTCCTTGGTTGTGGGAGGTTTGAAACTTCTTTCTGGAATCTCATAGCCTCTTCTTAAGCATCTCCTCACCTTATTTCTGTTGAGGGTTTTTATTCTGTTTTTTGCTGAAACTGCATGAAAACAAGTAAAAAATCCATTGGACAATTTCCAAGAGCAGGGCTGAAAAATCTTTGAGATTTCCTAGATCAGTTGCACCTGTCATCACACATTTTGATCACCTCTGCAGCAGGCCCAAACACTAAATCTATATCCAAAAGAGAATTGAAACTCTCATTTTAAAATCATCTGGAAGGTTCTGAGATTGCAGCAGGGTAAACCTCCTTAAAACCATTCCATAACCCTGGAAGAAATATCAACAGAGTCATGCACACACACTGCAAACAATGAGTAGTGACCTGTGCAATAGAAGAAACTAAGTTATTTAAAGCTGATTTTTCTTCACAAGAAGAAACTGTAGATAAAACATTCCTTATATTTTCATAATATGTCAGAATACACTTTAAAATTTTAAAATTCACAGTTGCAGAAGTATACACTTTTCCCATACTTGTCAATAATTTTCACATCTTTATTAGAAAGAGTAAATTGCAATTATCTAAGTGCTTAGCAGCAAAGGGGTCAACTGAGGATATAGCTGCTGGGTCAGGTTTGGGAATAGTGTACACAAATTTAAAAGGAATATTATACATCCTACTTGCCTTTTTAGGGACAGCTGGCTGTCTATCAGGAAAATTGCATGCAGTAAGACACACATCATCTAAAGCAGGTGGGTCTGGAGGAAAGGGTGTAGGTTCTGAAAAATCCTTCTGTAACAACTCATAGTATTTTTTTAGAGACTGAGAAACCTGATTGTTCTTACAAGGAAAATACTGGAACATTCTAGCTATAGTCTCAGAGAAAGAAAAACCCACACAGGGATAATCAGAAAGTGAGCTATCCTCTGAGTCTGAATCAGAAATATGGGGACAAATCCCTGAATCTGTTCCTGCACCTTTCGGTTCAGATTCAGAATAATGAATCTGTTCAGGAAAGGCGGCATCCCTTTTTCTTTTTACTGGAAGCTACTCTATTAGAAGGAACAATAGCCTAAATCAAACTCTACGCCATTCCCAGTAAACTATTCCTATACAAAGAAATTTTAGAAGGAGTAGATACATGCTTGGAATTCTCTTTCTTTCTAAGAAAAATGGGGCCAACCATGTTACTAATGGCAGCCGCTGCTTCCACAGGGATGGGTACAGCATTCAAACACAACAGTGATAATCTATTCCATGGTCAAGCCAAGAATGGTGTCACTATCCCTGGGAAAACAAGCAACAATGCCAGTAAAACTACCTGTCCACAAAGTTAATTTTTTTTAACAGGTAAAAATACAGTAAACAGCACTATCAAACACTATGGCAGCTCTACAGTCTTAAAATAAAAGTAGTTTCTCCTCAGAAAATAGTTTATCAGTTGGATCTTGGATCCCGGAAACTACCGTCCCATCAGTCTGACAAGACTTATCTGCAAGGCCATGGAGCGTATTATCATGGAACTTATAAACAAAGACATTGGCGACCTTCAAACACTGGACCCCACCCAGTTTGGGTTTGTGAAGGGCCGATCTTGTCTCCTGAACCTGATTGACTTCTTTGAATCAGTCTCCAGAGCCATGGACAAGGGTAAGGTGGTCCACACAGCCTATCTAGTCCTTGCCAAGGCCTTTGACACCATCCCCCACTCTGGAATCATAGATAAACTTACTAAGTTGGGCATTAATCCCTATGTCACCCAATGGGTTGCTAAATGGCTTACTGATAGAACCCACACTGTAAAAGTAGCCGACTCCAAATCCAGCTCCAGACAAGTGACAAGTGGAGTACCTCAGGGTTCAGTCCTGGGCCGCTCTTGTTTGGCATCTACTTCTCTGAAGTACAGGTCAACACTAAGGGACTCTGGCTAACAAAGTTTGCAGATGACTGCAAACTGGGAGCCATTATTGAATCCCCAAATGATGTGGATATTCTACAAAAGGGCCTTACAGAAACAGATGCTTGGTGCCAGAGCCATGGGCTCAAGCTCAATGCCAAGAAATGTATTGTTATCCCCTTTGGGAAAAAAACATGTATCCATGAATTACCATATAGGTGGCAGTACAATAAACACAGAAAGTGTGATAAGAGACTTAGGGACACAGGTGGACAGTGGTCTCAGCTTCGATAACCACATCGCCACAACAGTCAGGAAATCCTTCTATGTGGCACACCTCATCACGAAGGGCTTTTCATCCAGAAAAAAGGAGGTCATTGTCCCACTGTACTCATCCCTCATTAGACCCATTATAGAATACAACGCCCCATTTGGTATGTATCTCTCAAGACATCTGCAACAACTGGAAAGGCCTCAGAAATACCTCACTAAAAGAATCACAGGCCTAAAGCAGATGCCCTATGCTGACCGCCTTAAAAACTCCAGCTATACTCTGTCGCATATCGTCTATTCAGTGGCGATCTCTGCTTAACATACAAGGCCATGTCAAACCCAGAGCTGTTAGACATGCTACACTTAAAGAAATCCCAATCCCTCAGAGCTACACGCTCCAGGGATCTAAACCTTGTCATCACAATAAATGAAACATGCTGGAGGGATAGGTTCCTGACCTAGAGACTCCCCAGACTCTGGAATAGATTGTCCATACATGTCAAGCAGAGTGCCTCTTTGGACCTCTTCAAGAAGAACCTTGACGATTGGATGGGAGAAAGGAAATTCACCCAAGGGATCATGTCAGTCACCCTGCTAGACAGGGGTCCAGGAAAGTAAATAATGTGGGAAGAAATAGCCAGGGAATTGTTATGGCTAGGCTTGTATAGGCCCTAGGGCTGATAGCCTAGTACCAACCTATGAACCTATGAACCTATAACATTACTTTTAAACTGACAGAAACAACAAGTGCTCCATTTAAAACTACATCACAGTCCCCAGACAGTTTATTAAAACACAATAGATTTAAAATAACTTTCCTTCTGAGGAAAGTAACAAAACATCAGTAAAAATAAGAAAATATCCCCCTCCCCAAAGGGAACTTATCTGCCCAGCCAAGGAAAGAACTAGCTGACCGTCAATCCTCAAAATCATCAGAGGAGCTATTCTTTGGTGGCAGTAAAGCTCTGAAGAGCTTCACACTGAAACTTGTCTTTTAGCTTAGGTTGAGTTGCTTCACAGTTTGGGCTCATGGAAGATGCCCTGAAGCTTTGGAAGCTGGATGGCTCTTATAACCTGCCGCAGTTCCATATTAATTATTAACTAACAGTTTTGAAATAAGTTTTGCTGAAGTCATTAATAAAATATTATTGAATAACTGATTAATCTGGGCATTCTTGTACATATATAAGATATTAAAGGTGCCACTTTATCTTTTATTGAGACAATTAAGAATGCATTGCAAACTAGATCGTCTTCATTTAGCATGCTTCTTATGCTTGCAAATTTTATAGACTGTTGTTATACATTTCAAACAGCTACAGAGGCCTCCATTGTGAGCAAGTTAATTAGGCTCAGAATGAATAAAAATGTGTGTCTTTTTCATGATTGAAAGGGATAAGCTTCAAAAAACAAATTTTAATTTATAGTACTAATTCTGACAAATTATATTAATACATTTGCCCATTTTCTATTACTTGTTGGTACTATTGTAAAACATCTGTATTACTTCTGCTGAATTTTATTTATCTTAGTTCATGAAACAGGGAGCCTAATGAATCAATGAATATTTTGTTTTTTCACATCACTGCTTCACAGCTACAGATTAGAAATGCGATGCTTTTAAACTTCAGTGGTGTATCTCAGCATGCTTTAGGAAGGGCTCTCTCCAGGGGGCAGTCAGAACCTCTGAGCACTGCATTAAAATGTGATGCTTACTGCGATAATTCCAGTGCCTAAGCAGGATAAATGAAGGAGTTATACATGTGATGTACCATCTGCTACTGTTTTCATTATTTTCTCCACATGCACTTGTGTTTGTTTGTCTCATTGTAAAACTGCACTTCATCATAATTTGAGAATAAGTACTAAATGGACAATACGATTTGAATGAAATCTTGCACTGAGTTATTCACTGTTTAGTTTGTTTCAAACACTGTGCGCTTGTTTGTTTTCAACCATAATGACTATCATTAAATTCTAAATGTCCCCAGTATAAAGAGATATAATTAAAGAATACAAAATTAGGCAGCGTGATAATTTCTATTAAGTGCAATTGCATTGTCTATATTTATATGATGCACCAATGTTTATAAGGTCATAATTGTAAGCCAGTGAGAAAATATGGCAACATGGTCTATTTACGCACATAAGCATGACTTTAAAACTGCTCTCTCTCTCTCTCTCTCTATGTATATATATATATATATATATACATATGTGTGTGTGTGATATTACATATCTGTGTGATATATTTATAAGCTGGAGACATGTTTAATACAACACAGCAATTGCAATATAAAGGAATAAATGATGAATAAAGATATGACTAGATAAATTATGTATGTCTGCTTACTGAAAATATATATAGAATTTGAACCAACCTCAAACAAAGCTGCATCTTCTAATATCTATATATATAATCTTCTAATATTTAACATATATGTACTATACTGTTTAGATATTTACAACATTTAATTAATATGATCAACTTAACCTTGCTGCATGACCTGTTATTTATTATAGAATTAAGACTGTTTTTAAAATGAACTAAGCATGTGAGATAAATTCATACTCTAGGGACTGCCACATGTTTGATAAGCAAAGTAGCTGAAAAAATCATTATTTTGCATGAACTGTCACCACCCAGTATAGAAACACATTTGATTTCTTCCAGGAATAAAACGAGTCAGTAAATCATATGTCCTTGCTAGGTCAGACAGTTCTCCAGAGAGCAGGTCTCAGTACATTCCTTCCTCCACAATATCTAGACACTTCACCTGTGAGGCAGCAGAACAGTACAAAGCTATGGAATAAGGATACCCATTAACCCCATGATAAATATATACTGCATGTAAATCTTACTATTATCTCTCATAATATAGTAAACCTCTCATCAGAACACTCATATTTTGGCATATGGTTAACAGTATAATAAAACATGCACAATGCATCATACTGCAAATTTGTACTTTGCCAAGAAGCTGCCCTCTTTTTTATTATTTCTTAAATAGAAAGTTCTTTGTCCATTTAACAGCAAACCCAATAAAGAGGCACATTGAGTGTACACCATTCACCGAAGTAGGCAGTTGATTACATTATGCTGTCCATTTTGCAAATCTCTAATATAATGCAATGTAAATAATCCAGCATACATTAGAACATCTTCTACAGTGTCCCTAAAACCTGGGTTGGCGTTTGAAATCACAAAAAGCAAAAGTGTCTTGGGTAAATGTTCTTAGATATGCTGCTATGCCAATAGTAGGAAGGTCTGACATAATGGGTAAGGTCATTATTACCTTACCTTGTTAACACGAGGCACACAGTTTGCTTATGACACCAAGTTGTTGGCTAGGCTTAAAGACCCTTTAGGGCAGTCTGCCTAGTACTGACATATAAAACTATGAATAGCATCTGTTATAAAATTATGTTTTCTACTGTTTGACTGAAGTAATGGAACAGACTGTAAAGCCATCTTCCTAAGTCACACAAAGCATAACCATAACATCTAGGTAATAGCTGATAGAGGCTACTAACACAATATATTTCTTATACTAGTTGGCTATATTCTTCAACTGTCAGTTCAGACTATTTCATACAGCTAAACTCATCAAGAATGTAAGTGGTTTGCATTTTCTATGGCTCCTCTTCCTAAGTCACACAAAGCATAACCATAACATCTAGGTAATAGCTGATAGAGGCTACTAACACAATATATTTCTTATATTAGTTGGCTATATTCTTCAACTGTCAGTTCAGACTATTTCATACAGCTAAACTCATCAAGAATGTAAGTGGTTTGCATTTTCTATGGCTCACCTTAAGCCGAGGGAAGATAAACACTAATTAAATAATTGGCCTTACACCTGTATTATAGTCAATTGTCATTGTATATTCTTTAAACCAGGTAAAGAGTTATCATACTGTGTACTTGTGCCTTATGTATCTTAAACGTAATGAATACCTCAACCTCCTAACTGCACACACTACAAATTAGACAACAGATGAAGTACAATGTGATTTGATCTTATTAATACTATATGGAAAATGTCAGATCCCTTACAGTAAATAAATCCTGCACAAACTGGCTTAGTTACTTAAAAGTTGTTTTACTGTTAATTTGTTATTTTATCAAGCCATCTCATATTATTCCATAAATTAGTTAGTTATAATTTCTAAGCAGAATATGTTTAACTCCTCCTAAGTTGTAACAGATTTCTTTGTTCAGGCTCCTTAAGTTTCTTACAGAATTGTTGTTTTTCTATATCTCTGCTGTCAAAAATCATATATTATTTGCTTCCTCTGTCAATTAACAACCACATATCTAAGCACTTTGCCCTGAAAAACATCCTTGTCCACTTAGACATCATTAAAAAATAAAAAAAAGGATTGATCCATTTCCTGTTACTAGCAACAAGACAGTTAAATACAGTAATGTAAACGGCTTCCTAGCATTACGCAGGTAAGGTAAGTTACAATTCATAATCACTGTAATCTATAAAATGGAAATTACCACCGATGTGATTCAGACCACCTCCACCTTTCTAAAGTTACATTGCCCAGTCTTGAACTTGAAATAAAAAAGTCACTAGGCATACACTGAAATAGTTGCTCTGAATCTAAGAGGAATATAATTTATTATACAGTACTATGGGGGCCTGAAATTATAGAAAACAAACTGCTTTCATGCATATTATCCTGATTTTCAGTGACAACCTCTCAGTTTATAGATTATTTTAATGTCTGGTTTCTAGTTTGTCAAAGGAACCATTTTACTTAATATCTCTTCAAACATGTTTTATAGCAGGCTGTAGTACAGTGTTGTTACTGAGATCAGAGAACTTTGGAGACTGTAGAGTTATAATTTTCACATAGTATCACATTTCCCTTTCTCCCTGTCTGTAAATTATCTGATATAGTATGACTAAGGCATTAAAACAACCAAAAATGTGTGTTTTGGGCTATCATTCATGTATTTTGTTTTCATTTAGTTGATTTATTTTCAGCAGGCTGCAGACGATGCTTTGGAAATATTATAATTGGTCTTTAACATACACAGAATCAATAGGATGTGATGAGCAAATAAAATGGCAATTCCAGTTTGCCCCTCCTCCAGCAGTGTTTTTTTGTTAATTATAGCTGTGAACTAACTTCCACAATCAAACTTTATAACAAGTTTGCTTATGCAGCTTAATACGATTTTTAACAACCATTTTAAACATCTTTAAGGGACTGAATCGTATTCTGCATGTATCTTTTAATGCATATTTTTGTTCTTATTTTGATAGACAATTAATCATTCACAGCATATATTTGTTACAAACAGTAAATATCTTATGCAGTTCCATGCTGAATAATGTGTCAGTACATTGCAAATATGTTCCTTTTTATGTCATTCATAATTCCTCCATCATGGTTCTCTCTGTATTTCCTATCCTATTGATTATTTGCATAATACATTTGCTAATAGAAAATTATAGAAAAATGTACCCAAAAAAGAAGAGGGTAGGATCTTTATTTACTATATTTCAAAAAACAAGTAATCTCCGTGGTATCCCCAAAGTCTCAAACAACTCACTAAACAAGTATAGCGGGTCCAAAAACAAAACCGTGTAAGAAACTTTTCTCCGTGGAAGATTTTGAATTCATGTATATCGAGTTAATCACTGCATACTAATAAGATCAGATAATGGTAATAGAAGTAGCAAACTTAAACTAAGCCAGAAAATAATAAAAAATATAATCTGAAATATTATACAAAATTACTAAGTATTCAAAAGTAATCCAAGCAGGGTAGACAGTCTGTGTGTGTAATAAAGGATTTTCGAATGGAAATATACAATATACAGTTATTATCTAGATATATATGAGCCGAAAATCTTACACACAGAGAAGTTTCTCACATTGTTTTGATTTACTGTATTTCAACACTTCAGATCTATGTATTTCATCAAAAATACTTCCATTTGATTAATTCTCACAAATGACAATAGTATAATAATTCTTTTGGAATATCACAATTCAGAGATTTTTGGTAGATCCAGTTATGACAGTACTACTAGGTTTGCAAGGCAGAAATATGTACATGATTTCACAGATAAGTCTATTACTTAATTCAGTCCATTTCTGGCTTTGACCTCTGCCTTGGATTCATAAACAAATCGCTTGCCATTCCAACTCCATGTTGGTAGTGAGGACCATATCAAGTCATGTCAGGGTGCTTAATAATTAGCGCACAAGACTCAGGAGATATGACTTACGTGGGGTTGCTGCTGTTACTGGACTATCCAGATCTTTAGTCCATCATCATCATCAATTCCATTTTTCCCATTTCTGTATGAGAACAGGTGTTGTGTCAATTGCCACTGCATCTGTTAATTTAAATCCATTCTCCATTCTTTTTTGACAGTCATTCCTAACTGTTACAGATCTCTCAGACATGCAGTCCCATGCTGAACTATATGGAAAATACTGAACTTACTTCAAATGGTACCTCCATCCTTGAATGCAAGAACATTGCTAATATTCTTGCAGGCATATTTTCTACCAACATCACTTCACCTACACTTTCATCTCTCCCCTCCATTTCCCCTCTCACTCACCCTCATGAGATAAATTTGGACATAGTCCTACTGGCTCCTGCCAAAATTGAAATCAATACATCCATGGGCCCTAGCAACATTCCTGTATGTTTTCTGAAAAGTGTAAAGTCCTATTTAACAAAAACATTCCATTAGCTCTTCAACCTTGGTCTCGCCACTGGTTATTTCAATGAGGTGTGGAGAATGGCAATTGATATACCCCTGCATCAATGTGGTCCCTCTACTGACCACAGAAGTTACAAGCCTTTTAGTCTCACTACTATTTGCAAGGCCTTGGAATGTATTATAGCTGAACAAATAAGCAATGATACAGGGACATTATATCCCTAAGTACACATCAGTCCAGCATTCTAAAAGGCAGATTGTGTCTGCTCAGCCTGATTGATTTCTTTGAAAGGATTACAGAGACAATAGATAAGAGACATACAGTCCACACTGCTTATCTAGACTTTGCCAAGGCCTTTGACACTATCCCCCCCCATGTTTTTACTACTGAGAAATTCTCCCAACTCAATATTAAGCCATACATAGTTCACTGGATTGGTAATTGACTGTATCTGGCAGAACCCATAATGTTAAGGTTGATGGTATTTATTCTTGACAAAAAATGTCACTAGTGGTGTCCCACAAGGCTCTGTCCTCTAAGTCCTCTCCTCTTTGGTATATATTTCTGTGACATAAACACTGATATTACGGACCTTGGGATAACCAGATATGCTGAAAATTGTAAACAGGGATCATTTATTAAACCCCGTTCTGATACTCAAATTCTCCTGAAAGGGCTGGACCAAAGAAATGTTTGGTGTATTAATTATGGTCTTACCCTTAACACCAAAAAATGAAGTGCAGTTTCCTTTGGCAAATGTAGCATCACTAGTGCTTACCATATAGATAACATTCCACTTAAATTTGACAAAGGCATGTTTCCTCTCCAAAAAGATCTAAGGTCTCATTACCCTTAGTTAATCTTGTAGATTAAAAGTTATGTCACTATACTCAGTGTCATACAGATTCCTTAGGGGGTAATTTATGTTCAGCTTTCCATGCTATGAATGACCCAACACTCTTTGAACTCCTAAACCTAAGTAGAACAAGTGGCAAAGCAAACCCCCATTCTAGAGACCTAAACCTACACTATCACATTAACAAGACCAGATGGCATGACAGATTCCTAAGCTAATTTATACCTCACCTCTGAAATATGTTGGCTTTATCTATCAAGCAGAATATTTTTCTAGCAGCCTTATAAACAGTCTGACTGACTGATGACTGATTGCAAATTTTTACCAGAATTTATTTCTAAATCACTGTCCCGTTGTCTTTCCAAACATAAATACATAAATATAAAAGAAATAAATAGAAGCTCTAATCAAGAAGGAATATCACATGGTGATTATCAAAAATAATCCTGTATGATGGACTATAAAAATTGTAAGACTCATACCCAGTGGATGTTTTTGCACTCATAGCAATGTCAAAACTAAAAAAATAAATACTCAGAGACTTAACTAACAGAAATGCAAGCATGAAGACAGATTAATGGAATGTGTAATTATAAATATGAGGTCAAAATGCAACACTATTCCTAGTAAAAAAAACTTTTTTTTAACTGTACTGCTTGGTCAGAAGTAATTGTAACTGCTTGTGCAATTTGTTACTTAGAAGGAACTCAGTAAGAGCAGAATGACACATGTCATTCTGTTACTCATATTCCTTGCATTTCTTGAAGATGTCAGGATTTTCTTACAAG
This sequence comes from Protopterus annectens, assembly GCF_019279795.1. Lineage (NCBI taxonomy): Eukaryota > Metazoa > Chordata > Ceratodontiformes > Protopteridae > Protopterus > Protopterus annectens. The sequence goes on along the minus strand of NC_056736.1, from coordinate 184,988,067 downwards.
TACTTGTAACAGTTTGAAACCCAATATTTGTGTGTGTGTGTGTGTGTGTGTGTGTGTGTGTGTGTGTGTGTGTGTGTGTGTGTGTGATATCTCCCAATCTTTTAGTGTAGAAAATCTGGGCAAAACTTAAAATAATATGGGGACAAAGGTCCAAAAAATATGGACAGATTCTTAATATTGCTCTTATAAACTCAGAAATTTGCTAGAATAACAAGATTTGTGTTAATGTGCATTCTTCCAAAGGATATGAAGTCTGAAACTCAAATGTACATCATTATTTAGTGACATCAGTCCTCAGTGATTTAAACCACAAATTTTATGATGATGATCAAATCAAAAATATGGAGCAGAAATCTGGACATTCTGTGAATATCTGGACAGTAGAAAGGTACAGTGTGTGTGTGTGTGTGTGTGTGTGTGTGTGTGTGTGTGTGTGTGTGTGTGTGTGTGTGTGTGTGTGTGTGCCTGTGCAATGCTTTGATAATAACTAAATTACCACTAATAACTGAAAACACCCATATAACCACAGAACAATGGCGTATAAAGAAATTGTTCCTACAAGAAGTGTGAGATCCAATGCTATAACTCACCACTTTGGATACTGAAGTGTGATTCTGACAAGGAGCAGTGAATTCTCAACTTCCTTGATATTGGTAATCTTTTAAAGTACCCCTGCCTAAGTCGGGTGTTGTGACTCCCATTCCTCTGTCCTAAGAACTGCAATTACAATACTTGAAACTTGAGTATGCACCTTTGTTGGTAAAGCTAACATGCAAAAAAAGACTCCACTGAGGCTAGTATAACTTCAAACACCTTCTTTGATTCATAGACATGAATCATTTTGCATGTTACTTATAAATCACTGATCTACCAAGGCACTGGAGCAGTCGGTCAATATAATATGCAAGGCATTGTAGGAAGGACTGCCGCAGAACAGTAGGAGTTAAGGGCAGAGCAAGTACACACAGTCACGACTATTCTCCTCCCAGCACAGGATACCAGTGAAGAGATGTGCAAGTTCATATGTTCTTCCTTTGCAGTTAATGTTAGTAGATCATTAGGAATTCCACTGTACTTGGGGATCCAGGAGATAGGCCACACATCACACATTTTAATGCACAGTCAACCAAATGCTTTATTTTAAGAGTTTAGGAGGTCTTCTACAGCATAGTGGAAGCTTATTTGCATTCTGTTGTGCTGAACTTTATTTGCATAGTATAAACTTGCACATGTACCTTAACACGGACTTAATACACAAAATAGTGGTAATCAAGAATCAGACCATCATCAAACCAAGCATACTGCTTTATGCATGCATTTCACATTTCATCTGTATATGAGAAAATCTTAGTTTTGCTTGCACAAACCTGGTAGGGCTTGAAGGTCCCAGCTCAGGACTAACTGAAGAAAACTGAGGCTGAAATTCATAGTCACTTGCACAAATGTGATAGGGTCATTCCTGATATTTATGAATGAGCGTACCAAAGGCAAGATTCATGGACACCATTTATGGTAATGCAAAAGGTCTTAAAAATAATAAGATGGAAATGAGAAATGCTGTAAAGTGCAGTATGCTAATAAGGCAGATTTGCAATTGATAGTCTGACATGCGTGCGGTACGTACATCCATTTTTAAAAGTGATGCTGCGCTTTTGATATTGGAGTTGCAATATGTGAACTTGCCCCCAGCCTTTCTTTTAGTAGTTTGTCCAAGTATGCACAAGCACTTCTCTGACACACAAATGAATTATTTCCCCATCAACTCCTTAATTTATTTGTCTTACGTATGCACATGCACTAAAATTACACAGAATAAATTAATTTGCCCAGCAATCACTTCAGCAGTCTGGCCATGTATGCACAATCACTTCCCTGACACATAAATGAGTTATTTCCCCAAGAGTATGTTCAGGCATGCAAAAGCACCAAAATGAAACAATCTCTCAAGAACCCCCTTCAGTTATATGACCTAGTATGCAGAAGCACCAAAGTTAAACATTCACCCAAGTGAGCCCTTTAGTGAAATTTCCAGGTATACAGAAAAACCAAAATGAAACATTTCCCCAAGTGGCCACTTCAGTAAAATGTCCACGTATCAAGCACTAAAATGAAACATTCACCCAACTGGTGCCTTCAGTAAAATGCCCGCATATGCATAACAACCAAAGTGAGCCATTTCTCCAAATGACCTCTTCAGTAAAATGTCCGGGTATGCACAAGCATCAGCTGATCTTTCCTTGCATCTCCATATTCTCCTGGAAAACTGCTGCTTACTGGCATAACTTCAGGACTATTTACAAATATAGTATGCAGATATGCTCATTATAGACTCATGTCTATGAATCATACTCAAATGCATACATGTAAGGTCTTCTATCACCATAGAATTTGTCATCCTATCGCTTATGAGTTAAGCATGTTACGCTTTTTCAATGGGGGCATGTTTACAACAACTCCTTTGCATATACATATTCGTGCTGAAGTTCCAAGATTTGCATATCCATGTGTTGTCATTCTTCATGGATCACTCCTATGAAAATGTGAAGCCCCCAACTATGAGTGCCATTCTTAGAAAGGATTAGCCATGAGTGGCATAAATATAATTTGGTATAAGAGGTAAAAGTACGAAGTCCAGAAAACAGCCTATAAAATGCTGCAGGACACTCGAAGTAAATGCCAAATGATCAACCATTATAAGGGTTCCTTGATCCACATCTACTAGGATGAACACTTTCAACAGACGTCATCAGATCATATGAAATAACTAAGCAGTAGCGCTAATCAGGAATGAACAGCACATAGCAACTGTTAAAAATAATCCTGTATGATGGAGCTAAAATGAGCAGAAGGTCCATACCCAGTGGACATTTTACATTCATAGCAATTTCAAAACTAAAAAAAAAAAAAAAAAACAACTAAAAAAAAAATATATATATATATATATATATATATATATATATATATATATATATTTAGCAGATGTAAGCATAAAGACTGATTATTAGAATATGTAATCCTAACTAGAAACTCAAAAGTCTAGGCTATTCATAATAGTAAAACTTTTTTTTAACTATCATCACTTGCTCAGAAAACATTGCAACTGCATATATAATCTGCTATGGAGAAGGAACTCCACATTAGCATATTGACACAGAGGTTGTTGTTAAGTAGTTCAACAAACTGGTGTGGGACTATCAGATGGATTGACTAAATTAAATTTTAAGGAGCACATGCAAATTGGTCCCTGTGTTTATCTCAAGGATTGGATGGTATTAAAACTGTTTTGCATGCCAGGGAAATCAGATTGGTCTCTGTAGTAAGCACAGGGATTTGGTGGCATTAACAGCTGTTTTACATACCGGACCTTATGAGTTGTAACCCTTTGTAAGCTGATTTCTTCCAAAATAGTTGACCCATACGCCTTTGCTTTACAAATATAATTCATGTTTTTTTTTTACTACAAGGTCATGAACATTTGAAGCATATTTATTTAATCTGCTCTACACGGTTGAAGCACTGTAATACAGAGGTTGTTAAACAAAGGGGTCTGATGATGCTCACACACCATGAGCAAAAGTGCACCATCAAAAATCCAGTGCAAATGTTACTTTAGTAATTCTGGTGGCTCTACATGTGGAATACTGGTGCCAGTGTCAAAGTAATCTAGAGTCATTCAATCTTACATGGGAATGGAATGGTAGACGGTCAGTGCAATGCTAGTCATTAAGTTTATGTTTAAGATTTCTATGTTACAATATACATTTTTGACAGAAGTGCTGGTGTTGAGCCATTGTACATTGCAAGCATTTAGATGTATGTACAGTTCAAGCTCCTTCTTTTCTAAACAAACATTCTTACCCCCTGTTTTACAGTTTGTGCTTTGCCGGAGAATTTCTTGTGATCTTTGTGTCTGATATCAAATAAATACTGGGTAATGTGAATTTTTAATGTTTTGATAGTATTGCCTTTGTAAAAAGTCTGGCATTTCATGAATTGATCCCTACAAGCAGCAATCTCAGTGTTGCAATCTAATCTGAGCTTGCTACATTTTTTTTTCTGGTGTACAGAAAGTTAAAATCATTAAATGTTGTTCAAAAGTCCATAAAGACTACAGTTGTGGCCCCAAATGTGTATGTGCTTTTTGCAGTAGTTTTAGTTTCTTCTTCATTTGGTTCCAGAAAATCTGTAATGCTTTTTCCTTTTTTTAATATAAACAAGGGTCCTGGTTCCAAAATGTTGCATATTATTTTCTTGCTTTTGATTATTATTCCGTTGTCCTGCATGAGTTTTCTGATTGCTACATGACATGAGCAAAAGTCATATCCATGCTGCATTTTCTAAATTCACTTTTGGTGTTAGTGTAAATGTTCCTGAGATGATGTAGTAATCTATTAGAGGTATGATAATAGAACAGTCTCCTGACCGTTTTAGTGTTTGGATATGGTTTAGACTACTGTGCAGCATCTTTTCTACATATCTTCTTATGAAGAAGTCTTTTTTGTAAGACTATTGATATTACTGATAAAAATCCCTCATTTCTTTGGACACGCTTACAAAGTGTATCCCTTGGGATTTTATTACATTTCATTTTGTGATGGGGGCACATGCTAGTTGCATGCAGGAGCTTGCTGACCATGGTGGTTTTCTGTACACAGTTGGTTAGGTAGACATTCTGGGTGCTTTTTCTACCTTACATTTTCACTTAATCTCTTTCCTGATTTCTGCTTAGCATTTCACTTAATAGGCATTGAAAATAGGGTCTATAGAGGGGCAAACATCACTGGGTTACCTCCATTTTTAGTTTTATGTGTAGTTGGGTAGGTTCCAAGCAATTCAATTCTTTTCTCTTGTTTTTTTCCTGGAAAAATATCTATAAGTTTGAGTTCCTCAGGCAGAGCTTTAATTCACTTATGGTGCTTACAGTGTTGCTCCCACTGTGTGGAATGAATGTCAACCCTTTTCTCCAGGGCTCTCATTTCTAGACTTCCTCACTTGCATAATGATTTACAGGTATTCCACATTTATAGAAAATGTGTAAGAGCTTTTAATGGTATACATTCATTTGATTGGCCAGTGGATGGCCGATCGGAAAATGTGCGAAAGCAGTGCAGCAGCTTTTCACAATTGCGAACCGGAGATATGCAAAACACACAATATCGCCCCTTTTGACCCATGGTAGCACTTGTTTAGGTGGTAGAGCAGTCAGAAATGTCGCATTCGATGTTTTGTATGATATTCCGACCTTTCGGCACTTTCAAATTCTACATTCTGATTCGGCATTACACCCGTTCGAGGTTGGTGTGGAAGCTCAAATGAATGTATACCATTTTTAATATAACTTAAATCACTGAGAAAGTTGGCCATTCATGTTTAATATTTTTACAGAGCTTTTGCAATACCTTTGACTCTATTACAAAGAAATCCCAACTATAAGTCCCCTTGTTATCATAGCTATGGAAAAATGTGAATCTGGCTGCATGTATGATGGAGTTGTGGAATCATAAAATGCTGCTGGTTGGAAACTCAAAAATTATCTTAGTAGTGCTTTGATAAGCAATTCATAATTACTATACACAATGCTCCCTTTGTGGAGTTACAGAAGATTTCTTCTGGGGATGGGTTTTTAATTCATATGTTCAGTATGACAACAAGAAGTCTGTGCCTTAATTAGATTGATTAATGGAATCAGCAATTCTCAATTTTTCTAAAAAAAAATAGTGTCATCTATTTGTGAACATGAAAAAAAAGAAAAGAAATATATATATATATATATATATATATATATATTTATACATATACATATATATATATATATATATATATATATCTATATAGCTATATATATATATATATATATATATATATATATATATATATATATATATATATATATATATATAAAACAGAACATAACAAATGCATATATGACCAAATGCACCGTTAATGGGGTGAGGGGGCCCAAGCTAAATATGTCTTGTAAGTATTGATATCACACCCTCCCCCATGGAGTAACAGATCTGCCCTGCAATACAATACCAACTGTTGCAAGTGCTATATCCAGGACCCGACACATCATGGGCACAAGAAGTTAACAGTAATCCATCCCACCTGTATGATGTCAGGATGGTATCAATAACATATGCAGTACAGTTTGGCTACCACAGGGAATGTACAATGTGGAAGCAATAAACATTCCAAATATACATATGCACACACACATATATGCAGATACATGTATATGTATATATATATATATATATATATATATATATATATATATAAATAAAACTACACATACACACACAGAGATATGTATAGGAAGATACATATTTAGAGGGTGCACACCATACTGAACAGCCAGTATTCCTATAGTTGCCACCTTATCAAATGGACAGTGTATGAGTCACCCATAAAAAAGACAATCATTGCCTGAAACATATACCCACAGAGAAGTAAGGATATTACACCACATACAGGTTTGCATACATAAGATTTTTTTTGTCTACTATTATGGTTGTATATGCCATGTCATATAGCTGTTTAGACTTTGAAATACTTACAAACAAATTAATGCAACTCTCAAGCAAATTATTTAATACAGTAATCTGAAAGCATAACATATTTTGCTGTCCAGGCCAAGGCTTTCAAGTAGTGCAACAGTAAAGACAGACTGGGCCACAGGATAACAATAAATCAGCAGTAAGTAATGCAGATGTATAGTCCAGCAGCCTCTAACTACACTCTGTACTCAATCGCTAGGGGGAAGAGACTTAAGTTGACACAATTGGATGGATTTGTTACATAATGCATAACTGAAAACATCACAATCACACTGACAAACAGAACAGTGTGTATGGCAGTAAGCAGTAGGCC
>NC_056736.1:184916194-184976194 GCF_019279795.1 Protopterus annectens | reverse complement strand
TGGTTGTGCAGTACGCGTGACAACAATTCCCTGGACTCTGCAAACGTGTGGCCTATGGGTTAGTGTAATCATATGTCACAGTTGTACCACAGGAAACATCAGCTAGGCCTCTCTACAGGTAGTCTATGCTTAACAGAAGAGGTCCCCAAAAGTCATGCATTGCAATGTGTACTGGTTTACCATGACCACGTTGGAATCCTACAGACAGTATCATGTAAGATACATGTGCTGCACAACCAACACTCAGTCCAACCATCCCCATCTGTACTGTGCTGGTGCCAGTGTACACCTGTATGTTTGCCATTATCGGGCGCTAGAATCCGCCACATAACACAAGCACTTGGGTCACTCCATGGCAAGTACAAATATGACACAGTCATTGTCCATGCTGGTGTGAACGACCTGAGACGTACCTCCCTGGACTACATGAAAAGAGACATAGAGGAGCTCTCTGATTATGTAGCCCAGGCAGGTATGACCCTAACCCTGAGCAGTATCCTTCCTTCACCAAGAATGATGCCACAATATAGAGACAAGATGATCAGCTTTAACAATTGGCTTAATGTCTGGTGTCATTCAAAGGGGATCCAGTGTCTGTCTGCCTGGGATGACATGCTTGACAAGCCACGCTGCTTCAAGGCGGCTTGCACCTGTCACCCTGGGATTCGGATATTGGCTAAGGATCTTGCCACCCCCATAGTGCCTTTTTAGGCAAGGCTCAAATTCTAAACCTACCACCCTAGAAAACAAAAATGGGAAGAAACTGAGGTAATGCTGCTCAATGCCAGAAGTCTAAATCTCAAAATGCACTTTCGAGGCCCTTCTCAGTATGGAGAACATCGATGTCTGTGCTGTAACTGAAACCTGGTTCAAGGCTCCTGAGAGCACCCGGCACTATTAGGTTTTACCTCATATCATGCGTTCGCCCCAAAACCCGGACCACACCACAAAAGGAGGGTGTATCCATATTCATAAAGGATACTCACACCTCCAGGTTGGTAACAGCATCAAGCTTTGGAAACCATCCAGGTGCAACTAACCATAGGCAAAACTGCTCTACAAATTGTAGCAAGCTACAGGCCACCCTCTCAAACTCAGGAACCCCACACAGCCTTCCTGAAGACACTGGAGGGTATAAATGTATCTCCAAACACCATCATATTGGGTGACTTCAACTACCCGAATATAGACTGGGAACATTACTCAAGCCCTAACTTTCTAGCCCAATGGTTCCTGGGGTTCATAAATTCAAATGCCATGGAACAGCTAGTCACTGTTCCCATGAGAGGAGAAAATATACTAGATCTCATTGTCACAAACATGGGGACAAAATGCTCCACACGGAAGTATATCCCTCATTGGTGAGATCTGATCATAAACTAATCTCACTGGAAATCCACATCCGCCCCACCCCAAGCAAAAAAGACCATAGTGAAGAACTTCTCTAAAGCAAACTTCACACTACTCAAGACTGGTGTGGTATCCTTCAAGGCCCCTGAGCCAGAGGAAACCACAACCCAAGCTGCGGAAGCCCTTACAAATGCCTTCTATGAACACCTCCAGGACTGCATGGATCAGGCAATCCCAAATAAAACCAAGACTCTTTCCACAAAGGGCAAGCGTCCAGTCTGGTGGACCCCAGCCATTAACAAACTTTACAATAAGAGGAGAAAGCTATTACATGATAGAACAAAATCCATAAAAGGAAGTCACCCCTGATCATTATTAGTAAAAAAATACGAGCACTCACAAAATCAACTAAGGCCAATTTTGAGAGAAAAATTGCCATGGATTCAAAGGACAATCATAAGGCCTTTTCAGCTATGTTAGGAACCTGGGTGGAAACTCCCAGATATGCTCAGAATTAGTCCAAAATGATACAAAAATCACTGAACCCACAGACATTGCCAACATACTGGCAGACAGGTTCAGTGCAAACTCACCCCCTCTCCCTAAAGGAGAGATAACTATCCCAGCAGTGTAGCCTCCCGGACATCTCAAATGCACAGGTGAAAGCTGCTCTCTCTAAAGCTAAAACACAGCATCAATGGGACCGGATGGTGTCCCGGCTGTGTGCTACGAGCTAAATGAGGAATTAAACCGCACATAAGGCAGCTGTTTAATCTCAGCCTTACCACAGGATCGTGCCCAAGGAGTGGCGTCGGCAACTGTGGTCCCACTCCACAAAGGCGGTGCCTCTCGGACCCTGGTAATTACCGCCCCATAAGCTTAACAAGTCTAGTCTACAAAGCTATGGAGACCATCATTATGGAGCTCATAAACAAAGATATAGGGACTTGCAGACATTGGACCCGACCCAGTTTGGCTTTGTCAAGGGAAGATCATGCCTTTTGAACTTGGTTGACTTCTTGAAACAGTCACCAAGGCCATTGATGAGGAAAGGCAGTCCATACAGCCTACCTTGACCTTGCAAGGCTTTTGACACAATACCCACTCGGGTATTGTAGAAAAACTACCAGCTTAAATGTAAACCCATATGTCACAAGATGGGTTGCAAACTGGCTTAAGGACAGAACCCACAGGGTTAGAGTTGCTGGCGCTGTGTCAGACTCCAAGCGGTCACAAGTGGTGTCCCACAGGGCTCGGTCCTTGGCCCCTATTGTTTGGCATCTACTTCTCAGAAGTACAGGCCAACATGGGAGGACTTTGGCTGACAAAGTTTGCAGGCGACTGCAAACTGGGCCATAGTGGAAAGTGCATCGGACACGGATATCCTTCAGAAGGGACTCACGGAAACAGATAGCTGGTGCCAGAGCCATGGCCTGAAGTTAAGCGCCAAAAATGTATAGTCATACCCTTGGGAAAAACAAGGTAACCCCAAGCTACCATATAGGTGGCAATCCACTAAGCACAGAAGAGGTTATCAGGGACCTGGGGACCCAGGTTGACAGTGGCCTTTCTTTTGACACTCACATTGCTAAAGTGGTTAGAAAGACCTTCTACATTGCCCACCTGATCATGAAGGGATTCACATCCAGATCTAGTGAGGTCATTGTTCCCCTGTACTCTTCACTTATCAGACCAATGATCAGTACAATGCCCCATTAGGGATGTATCTCACCCGACATCTGCAGCAATTGGAGAGACCCCAAAAGTTCCTCACCAAAAGGATAAAGGGACTCCAAAATCTGTCATATGCTGCCAGATTGAAGAAACTCCAGCTCTATTCAGTCGCATACTGTCTGCTCAGAGGTGACATGTGCCTGACATACAAGGCCATGTCCAACCGGAATTAATGGACATGCTCCACCTCAAAAATCCAAATCCACCAAAACCACTAGAGCAAGCGACTTAAACCTTAGCACGGATATAAATAGGCGTGCTGGAGGGATAGATTTATCACTCAGAGACTCCCTATGCTGTGGAATAAAATCCTGGTCCATGTGAGGCAGAGCACCTCGCTGACTCTGTTCAAGAGAAATCTAGACCTGTGGATGGGAGATCGTAGGTTTACCCCAGGAATCAACTCTGTGTCACTGCTGGACAGAGGCACAACAAACTAATGGGCACAGTATTTTTTCATATAAGGGGTGGCGTAAGCCACAATAATTTGGGCTAGGCTTATAAATGCCTTAGGGCAGATAGCCTAGTATAAACCTATGAACCTATGAACCTATTAGCTGGGACTATGCTGTTACATGTGGTGTTCAGTGTTTGGGACACTGCAAATTTACATACATGTGTAAGCCATAGTTGTCAAGCATCTGCAAAAAGGCTGAAGGTGGGGAGGGGTTGTCATCATGACACACCAGTGCACTGCAGCAAAGATCCTAAGGTTGCTACAAATGGCTATATCTGCACACAGTCAGGGTCAGGAACTGTGGCAGACATAACCCTAACTGCACAGCAATAGTGACGGCAGTGTGTGAACTCCAAGGGATGTGCACATGAGTTGATCTTGCAATCAAGCAGAGTTGGGGGACATGTGTAAGGCAGTCTAACCATATACTGGCAAATGCAGATGGCCCATGCTAGTATAACCCTGACAGGAATAGTGACTGCTGTAGTACACATAACAGTAGGTGCAGGAAACCATCATGATAAGGACGTGCACACATATGCACCCACAAAGTGTATGCATCGCAGTCAGGATCAGCACAACTAACACATTTGTTAGACGCTGCATTTGATTGTACAGGACATATGTCATATATCAGGCGCATGTAATGTTAACATATGAAGTGATGTGGTCCCATGAAATATCAAGGAAGAGGACATCACATCAATAAAGGTGTGTACACTCCCCATAGCCACGGTAAGGTTGATGGTTGTAAGTGTAATAGTATCATATTGGTCATAACTGCACCACTGATTCTGACATCTGTAAATCAGACATCAGGCATTCACAAATGACATATATCCACATATCATCCCAGGTATGTGTTGGACAAACACATAGAGGCTGTGAACATTAGAGCAGACATAACTGACACAGGAACATTCAGCAATGGTGTGTACACCTATTAGATATGGTGCACAGTACATGGCAGGGAGCAGAACAGGTGCACAGCAATACTGTGTACATGGGTGCAGTGTTTTCAGGGGAAGGGGCATCACCTATTACACAGCACATGCATTACATACATGTATACTGTTGCTACCATGGATTGACTATGTGTGTGTGTGTGTGTGTGTGTGTGTGTGTGTGTGTGTGTGTGTGTGTGTGTGTATATGTGTGTGTGTGTATGTGTGTGTATAAGTGTGTACTGTTATGCAATGCCATACAGGTCTTAAAGTGTGTTTCTTGTTTTCCCCTCACCAGTGGCAAGGTGGGTCATGGTCCCTCCTTCATGCAATCTGATGTTGGTGTCCATACAGACACTGAAAATAATGGTAGGTGTGTTGAAGCACAGGTGGGATTGTTAGAGGCCGAATCTGCTCCATTGCTTGACATCCCCCTGTTATCCACCCCATCCCTGCTCAATGTCAAAGTGCCTATAGATACCTCATCACCAGTAGCCATAGCTGAGGGACAGTTGGCAGTTGGTGGCAGTGCACGGGAAAGTGTGGTATCTATGGCTGCTGTGTCTGGACACAGCAGGCATAGCAGGATGTCCAGCAGGGCACAATATAGGCAGATGTACCGGGGTGCTCATGGGAGGGCCACTGATCATAGTGCCCCTGGCAGAAGTGCCATGACTGGTACCACTAGATGCATGTTTCAGGCTGTCATGGGGGCACAGGCATGTATTGAACTGTACACCAGACAGGGTCTGAGGCTGCAGAGGGCTGCTTTCTCATCTGTAAGTGACAACATCCATGAACTTGCAGGTGCCCTCCGTGCTTATACAGAGGTCATGGATAGACGGTTGGGTGAGATGGTGGGCCTCATCGACCATGGATTGTTTGTACTAGAGCATGTGGTGGGAGGGGGTGATGGCCACGTGGATGTAGGCTGGTTACACCAACAACTGGCGGTCAATGTGGACATGCAAGGACACCAAGCCACTCCCATAGTGGCAGTACCAACCCCAGCACTGCAGGGGGTCGCTGTCATCACCACACCACAGCAGGCCACATGCACATGGCCCTGGCCAGTCCCAGGAGGGACCGGGTTCCAGCAGAAATATGCCATCATCAGGGGAGAGTAGCGCATTGAGGCCTGTACCTGAACGTGCCCATGAAACCATTGGCAGGCACAGTCAGCATGTCCGTGGCTGGAGGTAGTGAACTGCACACCCTACTAGCTCTGGTCTGCAGCTTTCCAAGAAACACCTGTATAGGGCAGCCACATGGCAGAACTGTGTGCATGCATACCCAAACACTATACAAACACACCTAGTGCAAACCCATACCTACACACACCACATCACCATGCCCATATCAGCAACTTACACCCCTCACCTATACACTTGGTATCAAACATATGGCCCACCCTAGGTCTCTGGCAAACAAGCAACACACCCTATACATATGATGTCACCTGTGCCTCATCCCTGTCTTCCATAACATCGATGTAGGCTAATATGGTTCTGATGCACATGGTGACTGTGCTACAGTGTTCCAATGTACTGCTGTGTAACATGTCGTCAGCAGTAATGTTTAATGCTTACATGTCAGGTAGTGTGGCTGTCCAGCCATAATGCATTATAGCTGCTAGTAACACTGAGAGATTGTGGTCTCCATAATGTTATCCATTTGTGTTGTAGGTGTACATGTGTCAGCAGGAGGATGGTCTGCTGTCATATCTCACAAGGGGTATGGCACTGTGGTGACATCATGGATGTGCCATATCCTGGGTACAGTTGAACACATGTCACAGGTCTGCATAACAGTTACTGCCTGTGCCACATGGACAGGTGACCCACTGGGACATGTATATTCAGCAACCTTAAGCAGATCCCTCCACATACACTCACACTGTTATTTGGCAACACTGGGACTATACCCATACCTAGGTATGTAGTGCTACTGATGTGTGTGGCTTTAATTGCAGACACCGCACAGTGTTTAGGATGAGGTGTGTTCCAGGTTACATGTTACATGCAGAACAACCCCAGGCATGTACTGTAGGGTAATGGGGGATGTAATGGTTGTATATGGACAATACATAGTGTGACATACCATCATATACACATTAACAAACACATAACAGGCAGATGCACATCTGAGAGACCTGGGCCTATCAGTGCAAACTAACTTGTCAGTGTGTCCAATGTGTTACAGGTAGGCTGCACACAGCACATGCATACCTGACTGGATAGTGTTATCAGTTACCTGTATGATTGATGGTGACAGTGGTCACCATACAGTGGTAAATGGGACATGTACTGGGGGTACCATGGTGTAATGACAGTATACAAAGCACCCATACACCACTGTGGATATTGTACGCACTGGAACACATGATGACACTGTGACATACCCACCATCATACATTGACCAGGTCTGCAATGCAACCCATTGTCCATCCCAAGAGTGCTACTATAGGGATATGCATCTAATGCACACGGCACAGACATAGTAGGGTGATGCATTGTCATGCCACTCCTATAGGCTGCAACATCACTATCCATAATACTGCTTGACAATGTGTATTCTAATAGGAGTATGTGGCCTCGGAATGCTGCACCATACAGATATACACACATGCACACATACACTTGGCAGAACTCAGTGGGTATCCCATGCCTATCAACTCATTTGTACAACAGTATTGTGCTGGTACTGCATGGGTCAGGTAGCCATTAGAGAGAGGAGTGTAACAAGGTACATGTAATGTCCAGTACAGCAGCAGCCACATCTAACTATGGCAATGGGTGTCGTGGTGGGTGTGAACGGGTTCAAGGTATTCCAAACTACAGGTGTACTAACACACAGACACTGATATCCTCAGTAATGCACACATACACATTTGTCAATACTGGGGTTCATCACTGCAAGTGGTCATAGGTGTGTACTTGACTATTGTCCATGGAGAGATGGGAAGTGTAGGGGATGTGTGTACAGTGATATCATGCCACCTGCCATGTGCCAGCATTCAATCTATCTACAGACACCACTGTGGTGACACTCAGAGTGAGAGTAACATGCATCAGCCAATCTTTTGGGTGTCTCATGCAAATGGCCGGTGAGGTGCTCCAGTTGACATGTATGCAACATGTATTACAAAACAAGGTTAGTGCCTGTGTTGGAAACTTGTACCCGAGCATGTTCTGCTGACTGTGCTCCACCATGGCATATGGTGCATAGAGGGTGTTGTGTCCTGTCTTTGCCAGTTATAACACAGCTGGGCAGACCTGTCAGTGTCAGGCAACCATAGGTTGCCTGTACGTATCCAAGCTGGATACCTGACATCTGCACATCTGTACATAGACTGACAGACATCAGCTTGTCAACTAGCTATGCAGTAGGATGAATGTCTCAACAGATATATGTCTGACACCATTACTACATGTTGGCAGCCCTCACTGACATGTGCTATACAGACAGTAGTCTACAGTTAATTTCCACATGTCAGATCATTATCCAGTAGAAAATATATAATGTGACACCGCTCACATACCAGGAACATGACAGTGAGGACTCAGAGTCCATTTATGCATGCAGGGGTGTTTGTTGCCAGTACTACAATTAGCAATATACTCTTGCTTGAGAAAGCACTGCCAACAGTAGTAATGTCATGATACACTACATGCCAGTGTGATGGCATATAACATGGGATACTACCCTTGTATGTAACACATTCACATGGATAAGAGTGTTGTACAGGTCATATTTATTCATGTGTCCCAGACATGAGACTCACACCCCTTGCTACTGTACTGACAGCACATAGATGCAGGTCACGTACATGGCATTACATGCACCCATTACAGATGTCATTTACCTGCTATGTTATCAGACTGGGATGTGAGCACAGGTTACCAGGGTTGAGCCATGCTTAGCAGTTGTCAGCATTGGTGCAATATAACAGCTAAGCAGATTTGCGCATTGGTAAGCAAACGCTACACAGTGTAAGCACCCATATGTTTAACCGTACATTATCACCTCTTAGCTTCTTGCAATCCCACACAAACACACTTAAAGCTGCTCGAAACAGCATTAACCACTCTGTATCCACAAGCTCTTGTTCTGCCCAGCAACAAAATAAACAGCCCTTTCAGGTCTTGAACCCAGGACCCTGTGCACTATAGTCACAACAGTTAACCACTACACCATGACAGCTGTGAAAACAGTTTAATTTCCAATACATCTGTCAGTAGACATATTGAATATTATTCAACAATCGCTGTGACTTCTACAATTGTATAGTACATGTTATTGATATTACTGCTGTATCACATATGTTATATCTAAATACACACATGTCAGATACATACGGTGTGATACATCTGGGAAGGTATACACAACAGTAATGTTTACACATGACAAGGATATGGATATATACATATGCACATGAAGATATATGTCTACATGCACATACACATATATATCCATATATATGTATTTATACACAGCTGTATAGTGCATCATATATATGGCCATTTATAGATCTCTCTGTATGTACATGTATATATATATATATATATATATATATATATATATATATATATATATACACATCATATATGTACAGACATATCTATTTATGTCAATATATATGCAGATATCTATAACTATATGTATATATATATATATATATATATATATGTGTGTAGACATATATAGATGTATATATGTATATATATATATATATATATATATATATATATATATATATATATATATATATATATATATGTACATATTATATGTATATATCTATATATATATATAGCTATATATATATATATATATATATATATATATATTTATTTATTTATTTATATATATATATTTATACATATCCATATGTATGTAGATATGTATATTTCTATATATCTATATAGATATATGGATATATATATTTCTATATAGATATATGGATATATATATATATATATATATATATATATATATATATATATATACGTTTACCATATGTCCAGAACATGGTATGCAGTTCAACCTCAGCACCAATAGTCTCAACCTCTTAGTGCAAGAGGATGTCATGTATGTATTGCAGGTATATATGTAGACTGTTGCTACTGTAACAGGGGTTGTCTTAACAGACTTGTTGTGTGTGGGAGTTCACATCTACTATTAACATGTACACCATTGGTTACTGACAAACATCCTAAGGACATCATAGTAAAGTATCACTGACAGCACAATAAAGATCCTGTGGACTACAGAAGAGATATGGCCAATATATGTGCACTTTTTGGTCAGTCCAGAGGTATACAGAGATCCCCTTCATGCGAGACATGTGGACCAAGCCTGAAAATGTGAATGTTAATAGCCATGTACATGGTTATATCATGTAAATACTGGACTACATATGGCCACACAGTTTATGCATTCACACACTCCTGTCTGTCCTGATACATAATAACTAGTGGTGCAGACATCACATGGTCACATAATACCAAGTTAATGACATACATCTGTACAAAATCCTACTGCTTTGTCAGAAATATACAACAGTTATGGTGGCCCAGCAGCAGTACTCCTTGCAAATATCTGGATATAACATCACACTGGGTAATTACACTAAGCTTCTAGGCATGTAACAAAGCACTGTGAAAACTACAGGCAGACTGCCACAACACTGGCCTACATTTCGTATGGGGGAATACACATGTACCTGCAAATATAGCAGCTTCTACAGGCATGTCACTGGACAAAGTAACAGACACCTGTGTGAAAGTGCATACCCACAACCAATGGGAATACAGACACAGCCACATATGGTATGCAAGGTTAATATTACACTATATGGACTGTCCGATCAACACCATCCTCATATATGCCACTCACACACTAACCCTACATATACTGGGTCATGACACAGTGTGGTCCAATGCCTGTCTGTGGTATGGGACACATGTGTGTTTGGCCCTACAAACATGTGAGCCATTAGGGTACCATACACTGGAGCAGCATGTAACATCAGAAAGAACAGGACCAAGAACAATGACATCTACTACAGTCTGTACACAGGCCAAGGTATGTATTCGCAATACATATACTGTTGACAATCACCATAAGTACATGGACCCCACTTTTATACACACAACCACAGAATGCCCAGGTTATGTCATCAGAAATAACCCCACTATACATAACATGTCTAGCAGTTTGATATCTGACTGGCTTCTTATCAGGTCTGATGTCAATAAATAATGGTAAACAGAACATATGCACCTCTTACTGCATGACATATGTACAAAGGTTGACAGATTTGTGGCTGGAGTGACAAACACTGGGCCAGTATTGGCATGTTGCTTTGATACCCTCATACATTTACTGTTGTAACAGGGTTTGTTGTAACATATGTCCTATGAGGGATATGAAGTCAGTAACTGTCATGGCTGTCACCATGTACTGACTACAATCCTCAGACTATGCTTCTGCAGTTCTAAGATGGGTGATCTGTGAGTAACACAAGAATCATAAGACTCCAAACCCTGCCCAGTCTGCAGATAACCCTACAGGTGGGAGTTTCCTCAAACACATAACACTGTTATGACAGGTATTAAATCATGTAGACCAGCCATATCCACACAAAACCTGTTAAACCAACATTACTCCAAATGCAGAAGAGCAACACTTACATTCTGTAGTCATGTCTGGAACATCCCTCTCCTGTTTGTTGGCCTGTCTCCATAGTATATGCTGTTAGAGATATATCCCACTACCATCTGAGATGCTGTTAGTTCAACACCAACATGAGGTCCTGCTCACAGTGAATGAAAAGGCCCAACACCCACATGATGTTCCTAGGTATAGGAGTGTGTTTCCATGCAATTGGCTGTGAGAATGTTGCCACAGCTGTTCCACATGCAATTAGCTAGTGGGGGACTGCAATTCATGCAGAGGCCATCAGCTGATCATGAGTATCACTTACAAAACACAAGCTCCTGGCTAAGCAAAGCAGGTGTACTTTTTCACATCCACCAGTGAGGGAGTGAGAGAGATTGACAGAGGCAAAGTAAGACAAGGAGGGAGTGGGAGAGTAAAACCTAAGCATGTTTGTGTCACACACTTAGCAGTACAGGGTTTCAAAACCCTGTCTATGTATTGCTTTCACATGTTTATGCAGTTATTGCATGCTCCACAGAGCTTATATGTTGGGGAGCTGTCCAAAGGTGTATAGGATGGTGAGTGACATCTGCAACAGTGATAAAGGAGGGATAAGATAGGTGTAGTATACATGCCTGTCCACATGAGCAGGTGTCAATTTTGACACAGCCACAGACTCTCAGGGTCTCACAAACATTATCACAGTTAGCAGGGTCAGGATTAGACTTCCTAACTAGCTACAATACAGTAATATGCAGGCATCACATGCACCACAGGGGTTATCAGGATGATATAGGAGCAAAGGGTATGTGAAAGTGTCTGACATCAGAAGGCATGCTTTAGTAGGCCAGTGGGAGGTGCAGTGAGTGTGAATGGTGTCCAAATCATTATACTCCACGCACACACACACACACACACACACACACACACACACACACACACACACACACACACTCGCAGTACTGGCATGCATGGGTGGATTGCTTCACAGGTGTGCAGTGGTTGACTGTGCCAGAAGGCTGTACAAGGATAGGTAAAGGGTATACCTTGGCATCAGGCCACATGAAAATGGACTGCAGTGTGGCTCAGGGGTTTAGTGATTGGATTGGCCCACACAGGTGGGTATTGTACTCACCATCCAGTCATCTGGGTTACTATAGTCATTGGCCAGTGCTGTGCCATGCTTGCCATGTATCTGTCCTATAGTTCATGACATGGATGGTGTCTGGGATGTGCACATGTCCCACATGCGTGTTCTGTGACATGTGGAAGTGTACCTGGAGTGGCTCGGGCATGTTGTGTACACAGATTTTTATCATCAGATATAAACGATTCCTGGCCTCATGTGGTGAGAACTGGCAATGGGCACCAGGATGACCCTACACCTACACTGACAGCATGATACAGGTATTCCCTGCTGTCATTGGCATCTGTCCATACAGGGCATGTGTATAAGGCATGGTATGTCCTTTGTGGGTTACATTTGCTGGAACTACAGTTGTTGCAGGCATCCAGTGGGGAACATAGTGAAGGAGCACTGTATGCAATTATTTGCCTATTGTAGTGATGGGACAAGGTGCCATGCCCTCTGTAGTCCGCTGCAATCTCACCATGGTTACTATGTGTGGGCAATATGCAGGGAACTACCAACATAATGGTTGTTGCCTAGCCGAATGTGTTTGTGTATGAGATATGGGTTGATAGTGTTCTCTGGGTAATACAAGGGTTGCCTAAATTGTTTGCCAGGCCATGATGTCACATGTAGGGATATGGATTGTCAACCCCAGCCTCTCTGCTGTTTAACACCTGTTATCCTTGTAAGGTGGACATTGTGACGTATAATAGGCCCACCATATAAGAATTTTTGCAAAACCCGCTCCACAGTGAGCCCAATTGTTTCACACCGACAGCCACCTCCACACAGGATACAAATGACAAAAAAAACACAAAGTCTCACAGTTGCTATGTCTGGGATTACAACTCTTACCTAACTAGTACATCACACTATAGCATTACACAGTTACAGCATGCACCATGGAGATTATTGGGTTACTTCTTCCCCAAAGGTGTGTTTCAAAGTCAATGACATCAGCAGGCTTGCCAAAGAAGGGCAGTGGAGGTTGTTGTGACTGTGAATGGCCTCAAAAGCATTGCTTCCTATACAGGGAAACAGACACACAGACAAACATCCACACTTGCCATGTCTGGGAATAGAACTTCTACCTAACTAGTATATCACACTCCAGCAATACACAGTTATAGTACGCCATGGAGATTATTGGGCTACTCCTTTCCCAAAGATGTATTTCAAAGTGAATGACATCAGCAGCTTGAAAAAGAAAGGCAATGGAGGTTGCAGTTATTGTGAATGGCCTCAAAAGCATTGCTCCCTACACAGACAAACAAACACACACAGTTACCATGTCTGGGAATAAAACTCCTACCTAACTAGTATATCATACTACAGCAATATGCAGTTATAGGACACACCATGGGGAATATTGGGCTACTCTTTCCCCAAAGGTGTATTTCAAAATGAATGACATCAGCCAGCAACCTTGCCAAGGTTAGGCAATGGAAAGTGTAGTTCATAGGGTCATACGTTGATAGTAGGCTATCAGCCTTAGGGCCTATACATGCCTAGACATGACAATTCCCTGGCTATGCCTTCCCACAGTATTTACTTCCCTGCACTCCTGTCTAGCAGGACAGCTGACATGATCCCTGGGGTAAATTTCCTATCTGCCATCCAATCGTCCAGGTTCCTTTTGAAGCAGGCCAAAGAGGCACACTGCTTGACATGTATGGGAAGTCTAGTCCAGTATCTGGGGAGTCTCTGAGTCAGAAGCACATCCCTCCTGCATGTATTGTTCATTGTGATAACAGGATTTGGATCCCTGGAGCATGTGGCTGTGAGGGCTTGGAATTCACTAAGTGTAGCATATCCAACAGCTGTGGGTTTGACATGGCATGGTATGTTAAGCAGAGATCACCTCTGAGAACACACTACGTGACAGAGTATAGCTGGATGATTTTCAAACAGTCAGCATAGGGCTTCTGGTTTAGGCCTGTGGTCATTTTGTGAGGTATGTCTGCAGTCTCTCTACTTGTTGCAGATGTCTTGTGAGGTACATATGTAATGGGCCCTTGTAGTCTGTACTGGGTCTACCGAGAGATGACTACAGTGGGACAATGGCCTCCTTTTCCTAGATGTAAAGCCCTTAGTGGGAGGTGTGCCACATAGGTAGGTTTTCTGACTGTTGTGGCGATGTGGTTATCAAATGTGAGACCGCTGTCCACCTGTGTCCCTAAGTCTGTTATCACACTTTAAGTGTTTAATGTACTGCCACCTATGTGGCACTTCACAAGTACATGTCCCTTCCCAATGGGGATAATTATATATTTCTTGGCACTGATCTTGAGGCCATGGCTCAGGCACCAAGCATGTCTTTCTGTAAGGTCCTTCTGTAGAATATCCACATCATGTGGGGATTCAATATTGGCTCCCAGTGTGCAGTCATCTGTGACCTTTGCAGTGCCCCTTACTGTTGGACTGTACTTCAGAGCAGTAGATGCCAAACAAGGGCAGTGCCAGGACTGAACCCTAAGGTCCTCCAACTGTCACTTGCCTGGGGCTCGGGTTGGTGTCACCTACATTTACAGTGTGGGTTCTGTCAGTACAGCATTTGGCAGCCCATCAAGCAACATTGGGATTAATAGCCAGCTTGATACATTTATCTATGATTCCAGTTTGGAGGATGGTGTCAAAGGGCTTGGTGATGTCCCGATAGGCTGTGTGATCCACCTTACCCTCATCCACTTCTCTGGAGATGGATTCACGGTTGTCATTCAGGTTGAGGTGACATGATCGGCCCTTCATAAACCCAACCTGGTTAGGGCCCAGTGTTTGCAGGCTGCCAATGCCTTTGTTTTAATTTCCATGATAATACATTCCATGGCCTTGCAGATCAGGCATGTTATACTGCTGGGGATGTAATTCCCAGGATCCAAGGTGGATCCCCCCATGTGGACTGGAATAAATGTAGCTGTGCACCACACAGTGGGCACAAAGCCTGAGGTGCGGCTATGATTAGACATGGCACTTAGGTGAGGTGCCAGTTCAGTTTGTACCTCATGTAGTACACAGCCCGGGATGTTGACTGGTTCCATGGCTGCAGTTGTCATAGCTCTGTAGAGTGTGTTTTTTCCCTATGTGGCCATTATTACTGGAATATGGCAATCTATCCATGTTGAGATGGGCCTTTTAGGGGTTGGGAGGAGGGTGCAGTTGGCACTGAATCGATCTGCTA
This sequence comes from Protopterus annectens, assembly GCF_019279795.1. Lineage (NCBI taxonomy): Eukaryota > Metazoa > Chordata > Ceratodontiformes > Protopteridae > Protopterus > Protopterus annectens. Next base: position 184,960,736 of record NC_056736.1, on the reverse strand, counting down.
GGATATTGGCGATATCCCTGGGAGCAGTACATTTAATACCATCCTGTTATAGCTCACAGCAGTTCTGAGCATTGCTGTTTAGATTCCTCACATAGCTGTGGAATGGCTTGCAGTTGTCTTTGGCATCTTTGGCTATATTATGTTCGTAACTAGCTTTGGTGGATGTTATGAGGGATCTCTGCTACTTACTGTAACTGGTAAGGGAGTATTTTGCATCCTGGAAATTCCCCCATTTCTGCAACAGTTTCCACCTTTTGTTGTACAGTATGTTTATGGCAGGGGACCACAACATTGGCTTCCTTTTCTTGGTGGGGAGTGTCTTGGTTCAATATTGGATGGCACAATTCGTGTACATGTGGATGTGCTCATACAGTGCCTTCATGTATGATTCAGCAGTCATCCTTTCAGTTCCCATCTGCATGGGTATCATGATGTTAGTCACGTCTGACATGTGTAGCATGACATTGGTTTTGGAGATGTGCATTATGGCAGTTTCCTTACTGGGGTGTAGGGGAGGGACGTTGATGTTAAGGGTGATTAGTTCATGGTCTTACCTGACCAGCGATGGGGTGACCATAGGTGTGAAGCATTGATTTCCCATGTTGGTAATGACCAGGTCTAGGACATTTGAGCCCCAGGTGGGACTATGGGTTACTTGATCCAGGACATTAGGAATTATGACTTCCAAGAACCATTGGGCACATGTGTTGGTGCACAAGTAGTTTTCCCAGTTAATGGCAGGGTAGTGTAAGTCACCCAGTATCAGGGTGTTTGCTTGTATCATGATATTTCACAGTATGTTTCAAAAGCTGTAGTGGGCATCATGGGACATGGTGGTGGATCTGTAGCAAGCTATGCAATTTGGCATGCAGTCTAACCTACTGTTAGTTGCACCGAGGGTATTTCAGACACATTCTGTTGGGCAAGTAGCCTGGTGGTGTGAATATCCTTTGTGAATATGGACACTTCTCCACCTTTATTGTTTTGGTCCTGGTTTGTTGGCTAAAAGGTGTGGTGAGAGCTGGTATTGCAGGGGTGCTCTCTGGAAGCTTGGATCAGGTCTCTGTTACTGCACAGTTATCAATGTTCTCCATTTGTAGGTGTGCATAGTAACTGTGAATGGCCAAAAAATTGATCCATATATATACACACACACACACACACACACGCACACACGCACATGCGCACATGCGCACACACACACACACACACACACACACACACACACACACACACACACACACACACACACACACACACAGTTTCACAGTTGCCATGCCTGGGAATAGGTGTGAACTAGTATTCACACTACAGCATTATGCAGTTAGAGGACACGTCACTGACATTAGTGGGTTACTCCTTCCCCAAAGGTGTATTTCAAAGTGAATGACATCAGCAGGCATGCCAAAGAAGGGCAATGGAGGTTGTAGTGACTGTGAATGGCCTCAAAAGCATTTCTCCCTACACATGCAAACAAACACACACACAACCATCCACACTTGCCATGTCTGGGAATAGAACTCCTACCTAACTAGTTTATTACACTACAGCATTATGCAGTTATAGGATGCACCACAGAGATTAGTGGTAGACTCTGTCCCCAAAGATGTATTTCAAAGTGAATGACATCAGCAGCCCTGCCAAAGTAGGGCATTTTCAATTGTAGTGAGTGTAACTGGCCTAAAAAGCACTGACTCCTACACAGACACACACACACACACACACACACACACACACACACACACACACACACACACACACACACACACACACACAGTTACCACATCTGGAATTAGAACTCCTACCTACACAGACAAACACACGCACACACACACACACACACACACACACACACACACACACACACACACATAGTTACCACATCCGGAAATAGAACTCCTACCTAACTAGTACATCACACTACAGCATCGTGTAGTTATAGGATGCACCACAGAGATTACTGGGCTATTATTTCCCCAAAGGTGTATTTCAAGGTGAAGACATCAGCAGGCTTGCCATAGTAGGGCAATGGGGAGTGCAGTGTGTGTGCATGGGCCACAACCCATTCATCTAGAGGCAGATACATAATACTCAGTTACATGCAGGTTTATATTCCGCAGGTACCTGTATACAACTGCTAGAAGACTACTGACTTGTACAGTCATATTACACAGTTAGCACAAGCACCACACACACTATAGTGCTGAGGGATACCAGAGGTAAATGTCTATGGTGATTGCCATTTGCATATCATGTAGTTTTAGCCAATTGGTTGTGTGCTGGGTGGGACAGGCCTCATTATGGGAGGCTCTTTGTCACTGTCAATCTTCCACAAATCTTTGTATGTGTATTTTTGGCCTATTATAGTGTGTTGTCCTTGGATATATGTGTGTATTCCTATCCAGTGTGTGCAAAGCATGACTGGTGTGTACTGAGGAGTGTATGCACTAACATCTGCGACTGTCAGATATGTATGGTCTACTGTTGTTTCCCGACATGGGCTTCATTAACATGTGTGAGCATGCCCACTATGACCTTTCAGTATTTTGTTGTCTGACATGGCCTTCATTTCTCTAAGTGTGGAAGCATGCCCAGTATGACCTTCTGTATTGAATGTGTAAATCCATTACAGGTAGATTGTACTCCAGTGCAGACTTTTGTGTTCTACACCTACAGTTAGCAAACTGTTTCTGCAGGATATCTGCAGATTGTTTGACAATATGGGGTCAAAATGGGCAAAGGATACTGGGTTACTGTAGGTAATTGTGTCTGTGCTGCTTCCACTACACGGTCCTGGTGTTATCAGAGATATTCAGACATATGTACTGTTATACACTGTGATGTTTTATGTCAAGTACTGTTAGGTATAAATATTTGCTTGCGGTGATGTCCTGGGGAACACAGGGTGAATGCAGCTGTGTAAAGTATTGTGGTCAGCAGCCTACATATTCTTGCCCAGTCATGCCATTCTGGAGGGCAAGCTGCAGACACTTGCTGCTGGGTCTGTGTAAATGGTCCAGCACCTTGGTACAGTGGTGGAAGAGGATCCCATGCTTGTACATCCATCGACATGAGTGTATGGCCATATGCTGCTGTGGCCATACCTCACACCTGTACAGATTCACACAGGTTACCCAGAGGCAGGTGCCATAATTCTGGACATTACCCCTTCACATTGTGGTTTACAAGCAGGTTTGTAGCCACCCATTCTTGTGTTTGTAGCCAGGGATAGTATGTGCACATGGCTGAGTTTCAGACTTCACACACTCCATGCCGCCCATGCTACCACCCCTCCTCTATAATTCTATCCTCTTCCATACAATATGCAAACATTATCTGACATGTTCCCTATAGTTATCACCTCATCCCAGTGGTAATTTGGTGTTGGTCCACAGTTCATGCAGTAGGACATGGTGGACATGTCACTGTGATTTTTCAACATGGCCTTGCACTTGGGTTCTGTGGAATGTGTTATATTGTTATCTGGGAGTCCATGACATAACATACATTGGCAGTACAGGTGAGATGCAGGCCTTTGGCAAAGGACTGTAGGCCATTTGGTAGTGATGCAGGCTAGCTGTAGCAGGCTGTTGGATTCTGTCACTACTACAGTCCCAGACTGCAATACACTATATTCCCCTGGGGTGATAGGGTAGGTGTGCAAGATGTTCATGCCAATACTTTCTATCATTATTGATCCAGTGGTGTGGATGCTGACAGGGTGCTGCTTACCATTAGGGACACACCTGCATGGGACACCTGTTCTGCATGCTGCATTCTTTCACTATAGCCATACACAGGTGGGGGTCAGATTGTACTCATTCCCAACAGCAGGGATAAGATTGGAGAGGTACCTGTGGGTGATGGAGGGGTGATCTGGGTGCATGTGTGCTATGGACACTGCTTGCATCTGACTCACAGATATGCATGAGGTGTTCCACTTATGCTGGCTTGTGCAGGGACATCAGCTTTTCATTCCTTTGACCTTTGTGGTCTGCCAGTGTTTGGCCAGACGACATCAGTATTCCCTACTATAAGCCCAAATAATCTGCTGCAAACCTGTATGTACAATTCAAAGGGTGTGCCCATTTGACAGTTACATATTATAGACTGTTTTCTGGGGTACTCCCCCCCCCCCGTGTACTGCTTGTATATCTGGCCGACATTCATGCCATGTCCATCTTTCAGATGGTGACACATATTACTTCCAACCATTTACTATGGCTTACTGGAATGTGTTTTGCTGGGAAGAATTGATGTTTGGCATCGCAGTTGTGAGAACTTGGCCCTGTCATTGGCAGTACTGAGCAATGGCCACCAGGACAAACCTCACCATGCATACATAGTGACCACTTTCACACAATATACAACACACAACAACCTAACACACACATACGTGTGTATTGTACACATGCTACAATCTATCCTGCTACCTTGACCAGCTCAGGTAATCTATGCTCCACTATTATTATACCTACACATACATGTTACTACATTTCTACATTGGATTGGGGGGCACACCTGACTGTTACTACATTTCTACTTATGATTGGGTGGGGCACACCTGACTGTTACTACATTTCTACATAGGATTGGGGGGGGGCGCACCTGACTGTTACTACATTTCTACATAGGACTGGGAGGGGTACACCTGACTGTTACTACATTTCTACATAGGATTGGGGGGCACACATGACTGTTACCACATTTCTACATAAGATTGGGGGGCACACCTGACACTTGTACACATTTGCTATGACTGTACTGGTATTTCAGGTACTCCATTTCATTCTGTATTCTAATCTATCATCCTGACTAGAGGCATATCAGTGTACTACAGGTCTTAGGTTTGACTGACCTACATTTCTGTTTCTGACTTCTTACCCTTCAGATCTAACATCCCACTACCTGACCTGATGTAGTCTGTCTGTGTAGGTCTGGGGGGATGTTTTCCATAGCCATCAATCAGAGGCCTTAGCACAGCCTTTGTTTGTGTTAGGCTATACCTGTCCTGCTGGCTGAGACTGTTATTGGGTATGTGAGCCTCCCTGACTGGCATGTGTATGTCCTATGGACACACATGTGGCCCAGCACATTTCCTGCAGTGAGTTCTGTCACATTGTCTAGAACAGGCTACTATGGTGACACCAGTATTTGTTACAAATCTCATGTTGCCACTATAGGTGTCTACTATCTGCTGACATCCCATTCAGCCACCCAATTCCCTTGTGTGCTCACATCCATACCATAGATACAGGTAACAACACATACTACTCCATTCGGCAACTGGTAAGGAGAGTGACTTACCTTGTAGGTGTGCCAGTACTGAGGAATGTGCTGGAGGACTGCCTATGTCAGATGCTCATAGTACACTCCCTACACATGGTTGAGCACAGGTAGTGTCATGTTTGGCATTCTTTTTACTGTATGTGCAAGCCAGAGTGAGGTGTCATTCCCTGGGTCCCTCCTGTGTCAGTGCATGTGCTATGCATTTCCTCTTTGCCAAGGCCAGGGCATACTGGGCATGCCTCTTTCTGCCTACAAGGGCAGGCTCAGGTTGTTACTCCTCCAAGTTACTCTGTGCCTGTGCAGGACTTGGCAATGGTGGGGGGCTGTGTGTCCCTGCCCTGTGCTGTTCCTGCTGCAGCTGTTTCCACAGGATCATATTGTGTAGTATGGCACATACGATGACAATTTGAGTACACGTAGCTGGTGAGTACTGCAAGGCTCCAACGGATGTCTCCATGCACCAGAACCGTGACTTGAGCATCCCCAAACACACATTATATTATAATTCTGGTCTGTGTGTGTGCCTCATTATGGAGTTCTTGTTTGGGTGTGTGTGCATTTCTGATGGGTGTCATCAGCCATGGCTCCAGTGCGTAACCAGCATCCCCCACGTGGTGGCCGTAAGGGATGTTCCCATTGGCAAGTCTCTGGAACAGCTGCATCAGATGCTAGATGTGGGAATCGTGATAGCTTCCAGGGCAGCCAGCACATGCATTCATTATAATGCCCTGGGCATCGCACATAACCTAGCAGATGATGGAGTGAAAGCCCTTGCGGTTGATGTAGACCTTACACCGCTCACCACATGGTACTTTGATGCATATGTGCGTGCAGTCTATAGAACCCACTACCTCAGGGCATTCTGCTATTTGGTGGAAGTTATGCATATTGCTGACCAACGCCTCATGGATGTTGGGGCAATATACGTGTTCACCGGCATGTGCTGACATGTCATTCAGGAACTGGTAGAGTACCCTGGATGCTGATGCCTGTGAGATCCGCATGATATCTCCAGTTGGCCTTTGGAAGGTACATGTAGCTAGTATTTTTAGGCCTACATATACCTTGGTATCCACTGGGATGGTTCCCATCTGTTAGTTCTGTGTGTGAGGCATGGCCAGCACAGCTCAACAACTTGCCGTAGGAGGTCCCTGCCCACCCTATAGCACTCCACTATCTCCAGCTCATGTAGCCCCTGGTAGTTTATCCTGGGTCTGTACACTATTCTATGTCACCTCACTGTGGGTTGGTCAACAGTATTCTCATCCTCACCAGCCTCAGTCTCTTCCCATTGTTGTTTTATGATAGCTATTGCAGCCCCTATCATTTTGTTGCTTTTGTTTGTTAAAATTCCCCTGCTTGTGAACACTGGTGGTGTAGAGTAGAGGGAAAGGTGTTTGCATAGTTTATAGTAGTGTTCTAGGCTTGGCTGACCTGGGCTGCTGCCTGTGTAATTGGCTGATTCTCATACATTTCACCTGCCAGCTATGCTAGTTCTCCTTGATTACCTTCATACTACTGTTTTCCCTTTACATTGCCTTCCTGTTTAAGCCCAGAGGCAAGCCGCACAAACACAGTGCTCAAATGTGCACAGAGCTGCTATTTCCTGGTTTACTTTTGTTCCCCTTTAAAACCAGGTGTGCAGCGAGCACATCCACTTAGGCAATGTAAAGAGAGCTAGGCAGCCTCAGACACACCCACTTGCTTAGCTCTGCTAAGCTAAGGGCAAACCAGAGCCACAGGGCTCTAATCCGCTTACATTATTCCTGACACCCCCCCATGATGTCAGCTGACTCCTAGGCTTGCACCGAGCTATTCCTGCTCTTACACTGTTGGGTGCTGACTAGCATGCAGGGGATATCTGGGATTCAGTATCATTCCCATCATTTGCATAGGATTACCTGCTGATGCATAGTTACAGGTCCCACACTGAGCCTCCCCCCTTAGCAACCACTATTCACTGCCCATGTTGTCTTCGACCTGCCATTGAGTATAATGGCAAAATAGTGATTTTAGTTAGAATGCTTATTTTAGGTTTCTTTTTTTATTTTTCGCCCGATCCATTTGCGCGATGTTGCCCTACTCTTAAACAGCCGAGATCGGCTAAAAAAAAATAAAAGCTGTTTTTTATTTTTGAAACTGTTTTCCATGCCGATGATCTTATATTTGGCCATTGGCATGCTTTCTACATAATATTCACCCTTTATTTGGAGCTGTCATGGCTCCGTTTTGTAGTTTGCAGAAATGAACTTGGTTACTGGCCGAGTGCATTTCTGCAGATTACACTAGTCCTGCATGGCTAGCTTCCAGATTTCACCTGCAAATGGGGTAATTTGCATACAGGGGCTGAGTCCGTGCAGGACTAGTGCAGGAGCACTCGTGTATGTCCCTATAGCTTATTCCTGGATTGCACGGCAGCCATAATGCCTGCTGGAGCTCATGCACTAGTCCTGCACACTGTGCAGGGCTTGCTGAATCTGAGGGAGAGTTTCTATTATGAAAGCATAACTAATGAATGGGTGTACCAGACAGAAAAAAAGGAACAGAACTGCATAGTTTGCAGTGCTTGTTTAATACTGTGTGAGTACATGCCTGTGCTAACTGTTTGCAATATCCCAGTTATCCAAACATTCACTGTCAAATGTGAAAGGATAACTTTCATAATGCAATTCTGTTGCACTTTCAATGTAACTTGCTACACTGTCACATTATCATTACATCTAATCTCTTTATAACCTTGCTAATATATGTCTTTGTCTGTGGCAGTTCAGGGAAATAGTGTGAAATGACTGCTTTCAATACCCTTGTTTGAGGGTTCACTTCCATACAGGTCCCTGATGCAACATAAATTCAGCAAATATGTTCACGTGAAATTTTTGATCAGCAATATTTTTGATGTTAATATATATTTGTATCATTTGCACATAACTTGGCAGAATGAAAGTCACTGTCATGGCTTAAGGAAAAAAGTTAAAAATTTAGTTTAGGCTTCCATAGGTAGCACAAACGAGACAGTTGGCATTGCATGGTCATCATCACTCTGGATATTAATCAAGGAAGAAAATACACCTGAGAGATAACCTTCTCTGTGACATGAGGTGTAAGTGCAATGAGCTTACAGATAAAGGATATCTGATACATGGTTCAAATCCACTTACATGATATTTTTTACAGCGGATTTTCTTAATATACTTAATCACATTTTGTGATACTACTATGTTATTTAAAATTCAGCTGTTGTCACTTCTGCTAACAATATGTGATTATTAGTCTGCCCACTTTCTCATTGTTTGTCATTAACTAAAATTCTGATAATGTGTTCCACAATGTACATGTCTGACATTGCAAGGAGATGTGAGAAGGAAGAATTGTTCACTTGAATGCACTTCTTGCTATTGTTATTGCAACATATACCCATACATTGCATTTTGTTTACTTTTTTGTAATTTCTCTATCATATATTCCTCTTCTAATGTCTTTTCCAATTGCTGTCCATTTGGCAAGACACAGACAGGGTTACTAAGTAAGAAAGGGAAAATTTAGTTTAGGCTGCCTTACATTGCTGGAACATGCCTAGTAGCAATGCCTAGCCAGCAGCACTCTGGATAGTAATCACTGAAGAAAATCACCTGTGAGGGAATTTTCTTTGTGGCACAAGGTGTAACTGAAGTGAAATGAGAGAAATGGGGCACACAAAGCATTGTTTGAATCCCCTGTAGAGATTATTTTGCCATTATTCATAATGTTTACTTTTCTATTTCTTTTTTTCATTTTAGGGTAAATTTGTTTTCCACTTACCTATGCACAAACAGGGTACACTATCTAAATAAAAAAGTAAAACATTTAGTTTAGGCTGCCTTAGGTCGTTCAAACGCATTTGGTCTCATTGTGCAGCCCCAGCATCAGGAAGAGTACAGTGTTGTAATTCCTGAATCAGTTTTAAGATGCTCCTTCTTGCCTCCGTCAGATATATAACTTCAGTTTTTCTTTTCTCCTTTGATTTATGTTTACAGAATATGTCTACTGACCTGTCCAAAAGGGTGGCAGGATGGATGCATTAGAGTGTAACCAGATCAATTTCTTTTAGAACATGAGGTGAAGGAATCAGCTAATAATGTAGTGAGAGAAGTTATAGAAAGGAGGTCTTACCTTAAAGGTAAGGTTGACTACATTGCCACACCTCAAATGTATGCCCATACGTAATATATCACAGATGGAGTTTTGGAAAGTTGGTGCAATTCACTATCATATCAGCTGTATATAATATGATGGTGCATACCCCGTTGAGCCTTTATCTTGTCATGGGATAGTGCACAGCATGTTGATCAAGCATATTTCCTAACAAGGAAAGTAAAAATCTGCAGAACAATATATAATGGACATACAATATGTCAGAAATGCTATCTCAATATGGTCTATGTTCTATATAATAGTATACAACCTACACAGATAATCATTGTAATATGTTAATAAAGTGTATAACAGCCTAAGAAATGTGTAATGCCATTAAAGTCATGTTTCAAAACTAGGCCGAAAGCCCAGAACATCAGAGATGTTTGCCTCTCAAAGAGAGGGCCTTTGTGAGCAATAGTAAAGACTCATTGCGAAAAACTTGATGATAAGAAGCTGTGTCATACCAGGAAGCAGCTTATGGATTTACTGAAGAAATACTAGTCACTTAGTAACAGATACTCATGGAGAACCAGGGACCTGCTTTGCTATGAATACTCAAGGAGAGACAGACACCTATTTGCGGATGTCCTTAGGCATTACAAAGCAATTTGATTTAAGCTGGAGTACCACGGCAATGGACTCTAATGTTCTTTTGAGAAACTTTGAACATGGATCTATGTTAAGCTGCAGGTAACCAGAACTGTCTTACATAAGAGAATGATGTTTTTCATTGAGCTGGAAGTGAACTCTGAATTTTATATTAATCTGCACTTAGAGAAACAGCTTTATCTAGTGAATTTTTCTTATTTTGATAATGGTTTGGCAATATAAACTAAACTGTATTTTTTTCTGCCTTGCAATTTACAAGTGCAAATCATTTCTGTGCTAATTGCACAATCTGGAGACAGCTATTATTTCTCAGTGTTGCTTCACCCAAAAATGAGTGATCATGGGAAAATTGTCCTTAATGTGTTTTTCTGTTTTGTGAATGAGCTGTTACAGTACACAAAATGGAGATATTTGTATACATCTTTGGACAGGTCATCGTATGTTAAACATTTCCACTGGTAAAAAAATTAGTAAAGATGGCAATCTACCTAAACAATGTTCAGTCTCTTTCAAGTTATTGTGTATTTGCTTATTTAACATTTGTTGACTGGGAAAGTCTGACTAGGACAGGACTTATTTTCAGTGGAGGCCTGGGGAGAAACGCTTCAGATGCATGTCTTTGGAATGTGGGAGGAAATTATTGGAAACCCATGCAAATGGAGGGAGGACATGCACACTCTGCACAGAAGGCACCCCGGCTGAGAACCAAACTGGAGAACTTCTTGCTGTGAGATGACATTAACCACTGCAACACTGTGCCACCCATTATCATACTAATTTTTTTCATTCATTGTCATATGTTTTGTATTCATTTTTTGTTATATAATCTTGCATATGAAATCATTGCCTGAATATTATTTGCAAATAATGTATATGTCTTTCTTATAAATATTGGAGCTTTTCTACCAGGGCCATCACTGAAAATGGACAGCTTTTGGAATTGGCCCAAGTGGACTTTCCTAGTAAACAAATGTCAATGAATAAATAAATAGATAGATATACAGATAAACAAATAAACAATGTTGAAACATACCTTGTTGCTTTTTAAGGACACTCCTCCCAGGAGAATTAAGTTCAGCCTGACTGGGCTATGATTCCACCATCACATGTCAAAGGGGAAGCACTTGAGGCTTGTTGTTGTGGATATGAAGATACTGATTGTATTGGTAATCACAAATTTAAAATGGAACTACAAGGATATGGAAGATACTGATTATATTGGCTATCACAAATTTAAAAAGGAACTGTGACCTATGCTGTTGGACCTTCTGAAGCACAAGCATTAAACTTCATATCTGGAAAAGTAATGGAAGTAGGACAGCTAAGAGCATAAATGTTTGCTTTAAAGTAAGTTTTTAAATTTTAGTTAACAACACTTTTTCACAGTAAAAGCAAGAAGATATTCTGGAAGATTATAAATTTAAAAGGGCACTTTCGTAATTTATTTAAACTAGCTTTTGAAAATGACATTAAGAGAATTAATAAATTGGTTGTGCTGATTTAAAAGTTAATAGTTAACTGTTTAAAACTGAGTGACCTAAGCCTGCAAATAAAAATGTGCAGATTTTGGTGAGTATACAAAAACTGTCAGCAAATCAAGTAGTATGTTGATGTGAGGAGGGGATGCTTTGTTAAAAACTGTTTCATTTTTAATTGCACGCCTAACAGAAATGTGATTTACAGTATAGCCAAAATGTGGTAATGAATATAAATATTGTACTAGGCGCTATGTTTTGAACCACCATGTTAATAATTAAAGTGGGTCCATACAATGTGATAAAGTAACTACTAAAACAGTGAAGTAAGCATACTAGTCTCTATGATACATTTAAGTTAGCCAGATGCATGGGGTTGGGGGATGGGAAGGAACAGAAAGGACTATTAGATTCTGGGAGCATGGCAACTTTATTAAGTGATTTTGAGACTATGTCTAGACTAAATCAATTGTTTCAGTGAGAAAACAGTAATGTTTTTCAGCACCTCAGAAAATATATGATTCATTACAACTGGAATTTCCTGAACCTATACATATTCCTCCTGTTCTTTCTGCTGTGGAGTCACAAGCTACAACTTTCCTGACAGCCTATCAGTCCCATACAATCAGGCAGAGTATATGTTTCCTGTCTTTTAATTTTTGAAACTCTAATCTGAGACCTGTCCCAACAACCATAGTTTTAGCAAATACATATGCTACTAAGCATTTTGTTAAACTTAATTCCTCTCCTTCCAACCACGATGGGAAGGCTTTTGACAAGTTTCAGGAAACAAGTATATGCTTCTGCAACTCTTATTTTTAGAAATCTCAGCTGTCAGGCTCATATGATAAAAAATTTCCTGGCAACCTATAAGAACCTGAAGAATGTTTTTGCAATTCTTGAACCTTAGACTTAAAAGATGCATATCGTAGCATTTGTATAGATCCAGATTTCAGGTGTTTCTTGAGGTTTTCTGTGTCTGAATCACATAATCAGTTCTCTGCCTAATCACTTTGGGCTATCAGCTGTACCACAGGTGTTCATAATATGTCTATCTCCTGTGATAGTCTACTGAAAATTGCAAAATACTCACATTTTTCCTTTGTAGACAACTTGCTTATCTTTGCAGAGTCTTTTGCAAAGTTTCAGGAAAACCTCTGTTGGGTAAGGGGATCACTTACATGGACTGGAATTCCAAGAGAATATGTAGAATTCTCGTGTAACTCCTTCACACAGGATTGCTTTTTTGTAGTCTCTGCTGGACACCTTAGCCTCAGTTCATAAAGGTTTTGTATAGTATCTAATAAATCTTTATTTAGATCTATTCCTGAAGTTTTTAACTCAGACTTCAGGATTATGGATCTCATGGCATCAATAATACTCATGACATCTCTTGCAAGACTCCACATGAGTAAGTTAGAATGATACCTGAATACTCTATAGTCCCAGCGCCAACATGCCTTGACTTTTCACATCCCATTTCTAGGATTTGTGAAAAGAGAAATGATGCTCTGTAGATATCACATCTTTCATAACACAGGTCTCCATTTAACCTATCCATTTCCATCACCATCAGTCACTACAGATGCCTCAGGAACTTTGTATCTAAAAAGGCAGACAAAAACAAATGAGCATAAAAACAGGTGTTATTTCTCATAACTTCTCTCAAATCTGTAAATCAACTTTTTTTTAAAGCAGTTTTTTTTTTAACAAGAAACATCTTTTGTGAAATTATCACTTATAACATAGGCAATCATGCATTTATATAAATAAAAACAAACCATATTGACATAATCTTAGCTGCATGCTTTATACATCACAAACCATATTGTCATAATTTCAGTTGCAAACATTATACATCACTTATAATCTACCCAGTCATTGCAGTCAGACATTACACAGCTCATTTAAGTCCTGCATTCTTTTAAACGTCATTCCTCCCGTGTATGTATTGTTCCCACAATTCCCATTTTTTTCCTATGTAGTTTGCTTGTATCCTTTTCTAAAGATCCCAATTCCAGTTGTTTTATCTTTGTTACTATATTCACTAATTCTAGTATAGTTGGTTTAGACTTTGATTTCCATTTTCTAGTAATGATTTTTTGGCAGCCACTATAATTAGACTCAAAAAGCCCCCTTAATAGGCAATTCTGATTCTGTATCATAGATCAGAAAAATCATTTCCCTAGTCCCACCAATTTGCTTACCCAATATCTCTGACAGAGCAGTGTGCAGAGAATCTTTAAAGCCTGCCAACTTATTACACTGCCAGCTAATAGGCTCCACATTATTTCTTTCTTCCCCATCACACCTCCAACATTTACTGTCTACCTGAGGAACAAATTCCCTGGGGTATAACAATACCTATGTAAATATTTCTAAGCATAAATCCTAAATCTTCTAGATTTTGTTGCATATTTGGGAGACATATATATCCCCCATTGTTTCTTTGTGAATCGCTTATCCAATCTCTCTTCCCAATCCTTTCTAACTTCCTCTGACTGATTCTTATAGTTATCTTGAAATATTTTGTATGCTCTAGTAATTATTCCTTTTTTAACAGCAGCTTCTGTTCTAGATTATGCTAAAACTGTACCAGTGTTGGTCTTTCATTTACAACCCCCTATTTCTTTCTCTTTGCCTATATTCTCACATCAATCCTTGAAAGGGAAAGCAATCTCTAACCTGTAACCTTCAGTCCAAATAAATTCTTGGTGTCTTCCCATTCTATTACCTTTCCCTCTCTAGTTATTTGCTCCCTATACATTGGTTTCTTTGCCAGTTTTCTAAAATAAATTCCAGCCCTCTGGTGCCTATTGTCTGTATCCTTAATTGCAGTTATACCTATCAGCAGAATCTCCTTTCTCCATTTCTGTGTTGGCTTAGTTCTTAGAATACTTTCTGCTACTTTATGAATATCATATTCTATATGATTATAGTTATGCCCTTTAACGATCTGCATCCAAAATCTCAGTCTCTCCTTGTTTCATGATCTTCCCCCCATTTCATCATTCCCAAAGGCTTCTGTTTGTGCTATGTATATGAGCCTTAACTGTAGCTCTGAAATACCCCTTCAAATCAAGTAATCCCACTCTGCTCTGTTCTGTTGGAAGAATCAGCTTATTCCAATTTACTCTTGCCATGTTTCCCTCACAGATAAAATTCTTTAGGTCTTTATTAATTGCTATCCACAACTTCTCCTCTGGTTGATAAAAATATGTTTGACCTGTGTATAACACCAAAGGGACTAAAATATTTTAACTGCTTCTATCTTACTATCCATATCCATATAATTGAGCTTCAAATTTCTCAGTTTTTGTATTATCTTTTGTTTAGTCTCTTCCCACATACCCTTAGCTGCCACACTGAAATCATTTTTAATCCATACTGTTAAGTATTTCATTTTATCAAGTCTTCATAAATATGCATATTGCTGTAACAATTCATGTGTAGGTACATAATTTACAGGGGTGGGAGGTTGGCATAATGGTTAAGTTGTTTACATTTCAGACGCAAGGTGCAGGGTTTGATTCTCACATGGAGTAATTGGCTAGGCTTAAAATGGCCCATGAGGGCAGTTAGCCTAGTACTAACATATGAACAGCTATTGCCGTTGTTTTAGCTTCATTAATTTTGTATCCTGAAAAGATTTTAAATTGTTTCAAAATGTTCCAAAACACAAAAATATCCTTTTCTCATTTTGTCAGGTATAAAATAATATCATCTGCAAATAGAGCTATTTTTTTTGACTACCATAAAAATTATAATATTGAATTTCTGAGTCCCTTATTTTCTTTGCCAATGGTAACTCTGTAAATCAACATCGTAGTGATAAGGTAGATAAACAAGCAAGGGGAACCAAATCTTACCCTTTGGGCAAACTAGCCATGGTAGCCTGGGATATAGCTTTACAACACACTCTCACTCTACAAGTATCTTACATTCTGCTAGAGTAAAACTGTGTGACAGACAAGCTGAGCAGGAATAGGGCAGACACTCATGAATGGCAACTGAATCAGAGGGTCTTCCCAGATTTAATTCATCTGTGGAAACACCTCAAATAAATATTTCTGTCACCTCTCTAAACAGTCATTTGGAAAACTCTGATCAGGTATCCATACAAGAAGGCCTGGAAGGCAGATGCCTTTTTCTTTATTTTGGACAGGAATGTTCCTGTATGTTATTTCACTCTTTTTACTATTATCCAGGGGCTTTCTGAAGACTGACAAGAATTCCCAAAGATCATTGTTGTGACTCCCTTCTGGCCCAGGTAGCAGTGGTTCTCCTTCTTCTGTAAATGGCAAGGGGCAATTAAAACAGATTTCCTCACAGACTGGATTTACTCACATAAGAACAAGGCTGTTTCATATATCTCAATGACAAACAACTGCAACTGACTGACTGGATGATATGAGCTTAATACCTTTTAGATACCTTTTTTCTGTGGATGTGCAGTAGGTATTGATGCAAGAAAACGTGCTACTATAAAATTATATAATTACCAAATAGAAAACTGTAATTGGTCCCAAAAAAAGAACAGCATACATGCAAGTCTAGTTTTTCTTAGGTTATACATAAATAAATACATTTCTGTGACTTACTGTCCTATGGCTTGTCTTACTCCTCACTCAAAGTTCATTTTTCTGACATGCCAGCATGTCGCCCCATGGATCCCTCTCTTTCAATACACTCTTATGTGAAAATGTTTTTGAAAATGGTCTTGTACAAGAATCCTCCTAGAAAACAGATGGCTCCTCCTTGAGATTTTAACTTTACTTTAAAAAAACTTTCTCTTGGTCCATTTGAACCAGATTGCTTGACTGTCCTGAGGTTCTTGAAATGGGAAACAGTTTTACTTATCGCTCTGACCTCTACAAAAAGAAAATCTTTGTTGCAAGCTTGTATGGCTGGTCTGCCTTATCTCATTTTTTGGAAATATGCTGTTTCTTTGAGAATTAATCCTCCCTTTATGTCTTTCAGAACTTCTGCTCAGTTGTTCTTTTCTTGAGAAGGCAAGGATAAAGGACAACCATTGTCAAAACAGACTATTTCCAAATAGTTGTTTCATATTAGTTTGTTTTTTTTTTTTTTACTCCTACACAACAAATCTATTCCAGCTAGGGTCAAGGCTCATTCTACCTAGGTCTTGGCTTCTCTTGTGGCTTTTTGGAAAGGGATGGTCTCTGTGCATACTTTTACAAAACACTATAAACAAGATTTCTTGTCTGTATTTAGGACAGGTTTTGCAAGGACTATTCTCCAGGGGCTACTGGACCATCATTCTTCCTCCTCCTCCCAGTCTATTTAAGCTATGGTAATCTACTGGTAATAGTTTAGGCTACTGTACCAGTGAAATGAAGAACATAGTACAATTGTGTAAGTAAACTTACTATAACAGTAGATGCTGAAATGGTCGATTATGCAGTAATTGCCTCCATACCTCCTTCCCTCCACCTCCCTATTTTGTAGATTTTTATCCCAGGGAATGTGGACATGCATTAACTAGCACTGTCCTTCATGGCATTAGCCTTTTACTCTCTGTTGGTTTGAAAATGCTGAAGAGCTTGGTGCCAAACCTGACGTTTTGTCAGCTCAAGCTGACTAATGTTTGGGGTACTTGGAAAGTGCCCTGAAGCTTTTGAAGCTGGCCAGCAGTAACGTCCTTGGAAGGACATAACCCATATGGCTTAGGCAACTGCCTCACTGATCATTCAAATGTCTACTGTTATGGTAAGCTAACTTTATTTCTTCTAAGTTCTGTTCTACACTGTCACGGAGCATGTTTTCTTTAATTTTTGCACTGCACTGAAAATTAACCTTACACTCTAGACATTCACAAAGGCAACAAAAAGCTAATAGCATAATTAAAATTGAGAAAAAAAGAAAAAACAATATCCAGATCATTACATAATTTTATGGTTAATAATGCATATAGCTAACCACATGTATACTTCCCATGTTTGTTATTACCTCATTTATCAGGGCTTATTATGCCAGTTCAGTTTACAGAGTTTACTTAATTACTTATTTGAAAAAAAGTTTAAAAGAAATTCCTTTTAAATAATATTATGATAGTATAGCTTCATTAATATTCATCTGAGCCTTATTTTCTATACACTTGTTTATTTATTTATTTGTCAGCATCATAATTGGGCTGTTACCTTTTAGCTGAGAACCAAGCCATAAACAGAAATATCATATAACAATCATGAAAAGTGTAACAGATATGGGGCAATGACAGAATAGACATTTTGATACAGTTTGCAAAATGGTACAGTGCCATAAAAATGCAGCTTGCAAAAGGACACAGTCTGCAGATGTTGATTACAAATGACATGTTTAGAAAATAACCCACTGAAACACATTCAAGCAGATGTGCTAAAAGCTGAGACAAAGACAAGGTGACCCAATGACAGGCAAGATATGATTATGTTTTGATTAAGAATGACTAAGCCTACAGATTTATTACACAACCTGCAGTAGCAGTGACTCTTAAATATGACCAACTGATGACAGCTTTGCAGCTTCTTTGCTGTATTATATTACAAAGTGACAGTGACACGATAGTAGAGCATATATGAGGAGATGCAGTATAACAACGCAGCTGCTCTATTTCAAAGCTTCTTTAGCAAATGAAAAACTAAGCTCTAATTCATAACATTTTCCTTAGGATGTTTTACTTAGATTGCCTTATGTTCTATATCCACACAGATATCTTTCTCAGACATTGATGTATGAAAGTAAGATATTAATCTGAAATGCCAACAGTTAACAATATATGATTAATACTAATTTATTTAATGATTATGTAACAGCAAGGGGGTTATAATTAAGGTAATTCTCAAATAAAAGCCAAAAATGTTAAACCAAGGTGATCAAAAAGCAGGTTCACTGCAGAGTATAGAAACGGAAATCAATTGGTCATGAATGCAAGGCAAATTATGAAGAAAATTTTGTTTCTCACAAGAATCCTAAAATCTTCTATAGTTGTATAAACTCTTGTTGTTACACTCATACAGGTTCTCTTTCTAACAATGCCAGAATTAATAGCCATATTGATACGGTTAAAGATTTCCAAACTTGCAATCACTGACTGTTCAAATAACACTCATTATTTACTTTGCATTTATATTACTGAAAACATGGTTGATGCATCCTTAAGGAAAATAAAATGAAACAGTGGCAGTGGGCCATATAACATCCCTAGTGTATTATTTAAACATATAGATTAATTTATGATTGCTGTACTACCTATGATTTTAAAACTAACTTGTAAAACATACATTCTCCCATCTTCACTGAAAAAGGCTGACAATATTCCACTTTATAAACATGGGAGTTAATGTACTATGAGCAATTACAGTCCAATCAGTCTAATTTCCTATTTTTGCAAATGTTTTGAAAGATGATTCTTGAAGTTACTTGAAGGTAATCCCAGGCATGGTACTGTGTTAGTTCTGTGTGTATATAACTTTATTAAAATCATTCTGTATGTACCAGCCCATTCAGTTATTAAGTTCATGTTGATGTGGCAATGGACAACAGACTATGAGCTACTGCAATATATGTAGAGCTATCCAAAGCACTGAAACTTGGTATTAACACCTTTATATTAAACTACATTAACTCTTAGCTTACAGAAGTCAATTTAGTGTAACAACTGGCACTCATTATTTGCACTGGGATGATGTTCACTTAGGGGTTCTTCTAGCATCGGTTTAAGTCCATCAGCTTTCAGCATGGTGTGTTCCTTTCTGCCTACAAATAAAAGTATTTAGATTGCCAAACGGGTAGTTGATATCAAGTTTGGATTGGTTATTAAAAATTACTTTGATTATAATACATTCATTTTTGTATTATAGCGCTTTTTGACCTTCACTGAGTATGATTGTAAAACCAGTTATCATGTGACTTTAAGGTATTGTGGTACCCCATAATTGTGGCACTTGAGAATAAGGAAAAAATTCAAAGAATCTATCCTGCAAGTGTCCAGATTCTCAGCTCTCCCAGCTAAGGAATACAGAATGATGTCAGGGATACTGCATCGTACTGGAAGACTGTTATTTAAATTATTTAAATTGTGCTATATTTACAGATCCTTGAAAAGTCATCCATGCAATGTGTAGTTACACATTGCAAAGTAATTTTGTGACTTTGACTTGGCAAAAGGCATTTTTGCATTCCAATGGTGCAGTCATTCTAATTCTTAGCATCTTAGTGACTTTGACTGTATCTGAGTCTATTTCTATATCTGTAGTTAATTATACCCCTTCTGCTGTTTCCATTTAATTCTTAATTGCAGCCTTGACCCAATTCCCTGAGGTCTTATTCTTTCTGTCATAACACACAATAGGCTGCATTTATATCTCTTGGGTAATATACCTGTAGTGCTATAACTTGTCTGTACATTGATCTTTTCAGCTAGCTGTCCTCAGGTTTATTTCACACCCCTATCCTACCCCCATTTCCTATTCCATTCTCCTCATTTATATTTCCCATACTCTCTTTTCTTCCTGTGCTCTAATACCATCCTCCTCTTCCCATGCATTTATTAATATTACTATGTTATTCAACCCAAAAAAGTCTCCCTACTCTATTAAACCTTTTCCTTTCCCTCATTATACTCTCCATCCCTTCTCCCCTTTAACTACATAGCTTCCTTTGCCTGCACCTCTCTCCACCCCGTTAATCTCTTTCATCACCTATTTTATACTTTCTTCTATTCCCATTTACAATGCTCAATAGCTAACATACCTTTTGAGCCCATTCTGTCATATCCTATACTTTACAATTAGAATTAAGACCACTCTTTCTCAAAAGATTTGCTCATTACTTTTTCCCTCAAATCCTTCTTTCCAATTCAACTAGTCCATCTTTGCTCCCACTTTCACCCTTTCATATCTCATATTTTCTTCTCAGTTCTAGACTAAAACAATCTTTCTTCTTCCATTCATCTAATTTTCTCTCTTTGTAAGCAATTATAAGCTCTAACTTACCATCTCCCCACAACTACTCTACTAAAACATTTGTATATATCAATGTTGCATCTACATTTGACAGCCATGCTTACCCTATGCATCATCCCTTTAGTGTCCCTCTTATTATACCACCTTGCAAACTATGACAGTGTGATTAGACCAATCATCCTGTCCCCTACTTCAAGCTATTCTATTAATAAAACTATCAATTTTTCATCTGTGTAAATAGTCCCAAATTTTTTCAATGATTTGCCCATCCATTATTTTAAACAGTAAATTATTAACCCCCCTTTTCTTCATTTAATAAGGTGGCATAAATTAAAACTGACATTTTAAAATACTCTCTTTCTCACCTATACTTTTAAAATATTCTACAATGTAATAATATTCATCCTATTCCAGGACCTGTCTCTCCATCCACATTTTCCTTCTCAACATTAATGCCCTACATTATATCGTACAAATAACTAAATTTTCCCTCAATAAACATCAGTAGTATCATAAATAAAGTTTCTGATTTACATGCATAGCTCTTGCAATATTCCCCTAAAACCCAGCATAAAAGACTTTGAATTTCTACCCCTTGGCAAAAACATATTCACTGTGATAGATTGCAAACAACAATCAAAACTGGCTGTCCTTTTTCATAAGTCTCACACACTCTCTCTGTTTTAATTATTATCTACCCGTATACCATAATGCATTACTTTCGGTCTCCTTTCATAACATAAATGACCACAAAAAAAAAAAAAAAAAAACTCTGTATAATTCATCTCTATATTCTTCCAAGAAATAATATTAGCACATTGGAAAAAATCCTTTAATGGATATCTAAAAAGGTGTTTCATGAAACTATTAATTTAGCAGATGTTAATATTGAATGGCAAACTTTTACAGCTAATTATCCAACCACTAGCATTAATCTACATGGTTTTAAACAACTTATTTTTTCTTCAACATGCTGTAATAAAGCCAAAAGTAATGGCTCCATTCTAGAAAGGATTTTAATATCTTATACTTGTAAATATGTTTACATCAGGAATCATCCCTGATTCTCTTAGTGATCACCACCCGGAAATTTGCCAGTAGGCAAATAACCCACTCTAAAAAACACCACCAATATAAATTGACTTGCAATGTCACGTTTCAATCTAATATCTTTACTAACTGCCTAAAATCATGCAACTATCTATTCTCAAAACATTAACACTGGATGAAGAAGTGACCATGTTTAATAGCATATTCCTGAATACCATAAATGCATTTGCCCCATAATAAAAAAAAAGAGCAATAAACAACCGTACCCCTTGGAAGACTTATTCAAAATTGTGTAAGGCATAGAAAAAAAGGCAAAATGAATAAAAATCTCAAAAGTTACAATACAAAGAGCTCCAAAACAACACAAAGAAAGAAATCTATACAAGCAAAACATATTATCAAAAACACAGTCTATCTTCAAGTGTTCCAAATCATTTTGCAAATATCTTACCCTCAGAAACAGCTGCCAAATTTAACCAATATTTTATAGCAGCTCTTACCTCAAGCACTCCTCATATCCCATCTGAATCAACACTTTTCTTATTTCGAATAACACCACATTGACACTGCAACCTGTCCCTATTTATTACATAAAATAACTATTAAATAAAATCTCTGCTCAGCCTCAGTAGATAACTTCTAAAAATACCTTAAGTTTTCTGCCAGCTCCACTATATAGGTTCATAGGTACATAGGTAGGTATTAGGCTATCTGCCCGAAGGCATTAAAAGCCTAGCCGGAATGCATTGGCGTTTGCCACCCCCTTAGATTAGTTTCCTGTGCCTCTGTCCAGCAGAGCCACTGAAGTGATCCCTGGGGTAAACTTTCTGTTTCCCAAACACTCGTCAAGGTTTCTCTTGAAGAGGGTTAGCGAGGAGCTCTGCCTAATGCAGACTGAAATCTTGTTCCAGAGCATGGGAAGTCTCTGGGACAGGAATCTATCCCTCCAGCACGTCCTATTTATTGTTGTGGTGAGGTTTAGATCCCTGGAGCATGTGGCTCGAGGGGATATGGTTTTCTTTAGGTGGAGCATGTCCATCAATTCTGGGTTGGACATGGCCTTGTATGTCAGGCAGAGATCACCTCTGAGTAGGTGGTATGCAACTGAATACAGCTGGAGTTTCTTCAGCTGAGCTGCATAAGGCATCTGCTTGAAGTTAGTGATCCTCTTGGTGAGGTACTTCTGTGGTCTTTCTAGTTGTTGCAGGTGTCTTGTAAGGTACATCCCAAATGGTGCATTGTACTCTATGATAGGTCTGATGAGTGATGCATATAGAGGGGCCCAATGACCTCTTTCGATCTGGATGCAAACCCTTTTGTGCTTAGGTGGGCCACATAAAAGGATTTTCTAACCTCTTTGACAATGTGATTATCAAAGGAGAGGTTGCTATCTACTTAGGTCCCCAGGTCCCTTATTATGTCTTCCGTATTTAGGGGGCTAACACCTATGTGGTAGTTTGTAGGTAATAGTTTTTTCCAAAGGGGATGACTATGCACTTTTTGACATTTAGCTTGAGGCCATGGTTTTGACACCAAGTATCTGTCACAGTGAGATCCTTTTGGAGGATGTCTGTGTCAGCCGAAGAGTCAATTATAGCCCCTAGTTTGCAGTCGTCTGCAAACTTGGTCAGCCATAGTCCTCCTGTGCTTGCCTGTACCTCTGAGAAGTATATGCTGAACAGGAGGGGTCCTAGGACTGAGCCCTGGGGAATGCCACTTGTAACCGGTTAAGTGTTAGACCTAGCTCCCACAACTCTTATCATGTGGGTTCTGTCCGTGAGCCAGTTGGCAACCCATCTTGTGATGTAGGGGTTTATGTTCAGGCTGGTGAGCTTGCCTAAAATACCTGAGTGGGCAATGGTGTCGAAGGCCTTTGCGAGGTCAGGTAGGCTGCGTGGACCACCTTTCCCTCATCTATAGCCTTGGTAACTGTCTCAAAGAAGTCCACCAGGTTTAGGAGGCATGATCTGCCCTTAACAAAGCCAAACTGGGTAGGGTCCAGTGTTTGGAGGTTCCCAATGTCTCTGTTAATGAGATCCATGATGATGCGCTCCATAGCTTTGCAGACCAAGCTAGTCAGGCTTATAGGGCAATTGTTCCCGCGGTCTGTTGTAGCTCCACCTTTGTGGAGTGGAATAACCATTGCTGTGCACCACTCTGTGGGCATGTAGCCTGTGGAGAGGCTGAGTTTAACCAGTGTGTTTAGGTGAGGGGTTAGTTCATCTTTGAGCTCATGTAGTACGCAGCCTGGGATACCATCTGGTCCCACTGATGCTGTGTTTTTGGCTTTGGAGAGGTCTAATTTAACCTGAGTGTCTGTGATTTCAGGGGCACTACATTCTTCTGGTATAGTTATGGGCCGTTTTGGGGGTGAGAGGGGGTGAGGTTTGCACTGAACCTGTCTGCCAGGATTTTGGTTCAGTGTATTTTGTGCCATTCTGCACTAACTCCGAGCAGATCTGAGAATTGCCACTTAGATTCTTGACATAGCTAAAGAATGCCTTGTGGTTATCTTTGGAGTCCATGGCAATTTTTCATTCGAAGCTAGCCTTGGATGATTTTATGAGGGAATGTAGTTTCTTGCTGATACTGATCAGAGATGTCTTCCCTTCTTGGGATTTTACTCCTTTCTGTACTAGTTTCCTCCTTCTATTGTATAGCTTGTTTATGGCAGGGGTCCACCAGACTGGTTTCCTTTTCTTGGAGGAGTGAGTCTTGGTTTTGTTTGGGATAGCACCATCCATGCATTCTTGTAGGTGCCCGTACAGTGCATTATAGAAGGATTTTGCAGCTTGGACAGCATTATCCTTTAGCATGGGTGCTTTGAAACTTCAAACCTTGGTCTTAAGTAATGTGAAGTTTGCTTTTGAAAAGTTTTTCATGGTGGTTCCTTTGACTAAGGGTGAGGGTAGAATGTGGATATCCAGAGTAATTAGTTTATGGTCAGATTTAACCAGCAAGGGGTTGACCTTCGGTGTGGAACACCAGTCACCCAAGTTGGTGATGACCAGGTCCAATATGTTGTCACCTCTGGTGGAGGTGTTGACAAGTTGATCCAGGGCATTTGAGTTTATAAATTCTAGGAAATGTTGGGCAAGGGAGTTTGTACTTGAGTAGTTCTCCCTGTTAATGTTTGGGTAATTGAAATCACCCAATATCAGGGTGTTTGGTAGGACCTTTATGTTTCCCAGTGTTTCCAGGAATGCAGAGTGGGGAAACTGGGACATGGTGGGTGATCTGTAGCAAGTTATAATTTGAATAGCAGTTTTGCCCGTTGTTAGTTGCACGTGGATGATCTCTGAAGCATCGTGCTGTGCCACTAACTTGGAGGTGTGGGTGTACTTGATGAATATGGATACTCCCCCACTTTTTGTATTTCTGTCTGGGTTTTGTGGCCAAAATGTATGGTATGAGTTGTAGCCTGGTAGTGCTGGGGTGCTCTCTGGAGCCTTAAACCAGGTTTCTGTTACTGCACATATATCACTTTTCTCCATACTGAGGAGTGCCTTGAGTGCGTGCATTTTGAGGTTTAGACTTCTGGCACTGAGTAGTATTACCCTCAGTTATTTGTTACTTGTGCTATTTACAGCCGTGAGTTTGTCTTTTGAGCCTTGCCTAAAAAAGGCACTATTGGGGTGGCAAGAGCTTTGGCCAGTATTCAAAAGCCTAAGGGTGACAAGTCCAAGCCATCTCTAGCAAAGCAGAGTGGCTTGTCGAGCATGTCATCCCAGGCTGACAGACACTGGATCTCCTTTGAATGACACCAGAAGCTTAGCCAATTGTTGAAATTCATATTTTTTTCTCTATGTTGTGGTATCATTCTTGGTGAGGGCAGGATACTACTCAGGGTCAGGGTCATACCGGCCTGGGCTACATGATCAGAAAGCTCCTCCATGTCTCTTTTCATACAGTCCAGGGAGGTACGGCTCAGATCATTCACACCAACATGGACAATGACAGAGTCATATTTGTACTTGTTCTGGAGTAACCTGAGTGCTTGTGTTATGTGGCAGATCCTGTCACCCGACAGGCAGCTAACAGTAACCTTCTTGTTCAGCCTAGTGAGTGGGACATCAGTGTGCTTGACTATAGAGTCACCTATTACTATTGTGTTGGGTATGTTATTTTGCCTTAAGGTCTGTGATTGCGTGGCACACTGGTTTTGTGAAGTATGTGTTTCACGATTTGTGCTGGGGGTGGAGGTTGCTTGGATGTCTGCTTTGGAGTTCTCTGTTGCTTTTGCAGATTTTTATTTAGAGCCCCCGAGTATGTTTTCGTGTATTTATGTGTGTTTTTTGCCGGTGCTGGTTTCATATTTCTATGTGAGACTGGTGGTGTGATGCAAGTAATTCCCTTCTCCTCTTGACTGCCTCATCCAGTCTTGGGTTGAGAGAGCTTAGCCTCCGTTTGGCTGTATTATTGCATCTTTCACATGTATTAGTGTTTGGTGGAAGGAGGAGAGTGTTGCCTGTGTACATGAGGCAATTGTAACATTGCCTCAAAATGCCCAGATTCACCAGTTGGACCGGAGACTACACCTGAAACTGCCCTTTGGACATGCCTGGATAGGTACAGTAAACTGCTTTACTGATTGACTGGTAAGGGTGACTAAAGAGCCTTGTCCGTCTCTAAAGTATAGGGGGGTCTAGTGTTAAGGTTTATTAGTACTTGTTATGAGTTTTGAGCAAGTGCCGGGATGAGAAGTGAATGGTTTGAGTGCTTAAGTTGAAAGTTTGTCTAGTTCCAGTTTCAGTTCTTATCAATAGTTCTATCCAAGAATACTATGTTCTTTCCCTTGGGAAAAAGTTCTGCATCATTCCTCTGAAAAATGGTGGCAACTCTACTGGCACATCGAGGTTCAGACCCATTGTAATCATTTCTTCCCTCTCTCACTACTGGAAAATGCATTCATAAACAACTCTTTCAGCATCTTTTACAAGAAAACTGTTAATGCCTTTATAACTTAGTTTTCAGCCTGCGGATAGCACAGCCACTGCTCTAGAAACTTTTTCTGATTTCAACAACAAGGCTAGATACCACGGTAAGTTTATGTCTTTACTCTTTCATGATCTGCCAAACCCTTTTGGTACAGTTTATCATGAAATATTCCTGTTACAAATGTTCACCTTGGGCCTTTCAAATGCTCTTCAATGGTTTTCTTTTTATCTGCTACTTATCTTATCAATAATAAATCTGTAAAGTGGCATATCATCTATTTTTCCATAACTTCCATTTAACACTGTTGTACCACAAGGCTCCATTGTTGACCATGTCCTTTGTAAAATCATTGTAAACCATCTGCCTCTTTCCTCTCGGCAAGCTTCTCTTATACAATATGTAGATGATTCCACACATATTAGTACATCTGGCAACCTGTTCTATCTACAAAGTAACAAGTAGGATGCCTTTAACTCCATGGAATGCTGGTCCCATTACAACCAGCTCCTGTGTAATCCTCCCAAAAAATACTGCTATATTTTCATAAATCACATATTGAAAAAAAAAAAAAAAGTTCAACATTACCTCACTAAACAACACTGAAATTAAAGTTGTTGCCTGTAAGCTATGTGTTACAATAAATGATATTTTGAAGTCTAATTTCCAAATTTAAAAAAGCTGCATAAAAACACATCAAAAGTTAGAAATGATATACAGCTTTAACGTACTTCAAATGGGTTACCCTGGCCACCACATACCATCTGCTTTCTTTTCTGTATGGTTCTCCTGTCCAGACAAATAGGTAGACATCACTAAAATCTACATTAGAACAACTTTACAATAAAGTACCAAAAATTACAGCATATTCATCTCACCATTGCTCTGCACTCAGGAGCCTAAACCGGATAGAGCTTCCCCATCAGATAGCACACACACAAATTATTTTAGCCCATAAAATAATGTATAACCCATTGTCCTGCCCAGCTATCTGCTCCATTCTTCATAAGATATTCTTATTCATCTCCTTCATTTTAAGGATAAAACTTTTCCTGAAATTCATAAACTAAGAAAAACTATTGGACATAGTCTGCACTCACACTGCATAGCAAATTAAGGAATTCAAACCAAAAATACACTTCACAGTGTGGAGGGTGTAATGTTCACTTCCTGAATTATGTTATGCACTTATTTCACTTAATTAAATTTGAACTGTAAAATATAACTGTAAAATGCATGCTACAAAATAATCAAATAGAAAATGGTAGGTAGTCCACAGTTGAGTTAAAAATGGAATATCATTTATTAGGTTCATAGGTTCATACTAGGCTATCTGCTCTAGGGCATTTATAAGCCTAGCCAGAGTGTGTTTGGCTTTCACCACCCATTTTAAATTAATTTTGCTATGCCCTTTTTCGAGGTTAGTATACTGTGCCTCTGTCTAACAGTGACACAGAAGTGATACCCGGGGTAAACCTATGATCTCCCATCCACTCATCAAGATTCCTCTTGAAAAGAGTCAATGAGGGACTCTGCCTAACCTGGACTGGGATTTTATTCCAGAGTGAAGGGAGCCTCTGGGTTATGAATCTGTCTCTCCAGCATGTCCTATTTATTTCAGTGCTGAGGTTCAAGTCTCTCGAGCGCATGGCTCGATGGGATTTGGATTTTCTGAGGTGCAGCATGTCCATTAATTCCAGGTTGGACATTGCTTTATACATCAGGCACAGATCACCTCTGAGCAGGCGGTATGCCACTGAGTAGAGCTGGTGTTTCTTTAACCGGGCAGCATATGGAATCTGTTTGAGCCCTTTGATCCTCTTGGTGAGGTACTTTTGGGGTCTTTCCAGTTGCTGCAGGTGTCTGGTAAGGTACATCCCAAAGGGGGCATTGTACTCAATTATGGGCCTGATGAGAGATGAGTAAAGAGGCACAATGACCTCCCCTGATCTAGATGTGAATCCCTTCATGATTAGGTGGGCTATATAAAATGTTTTTCTAACCACTTTGGCCACGTGGTTGTCAAATGAGTGATTGCTATCAACTTGGGTCCCCAGGTCCCTAATTACTTCTACTGTACTTAATGGATTACCAGCTATGTGGTAATTTGTGGGCACTTTGTTTTTGCCAAAGGGGATGACTATACACTTTTTGGCATTTAGCTTGAGGCCATGGCTCTGGCACCAGTTGTCTGTTTCTATGAGGCCCTTTTGGAGGATGCTTGTGTCGGCTGGAGAGTCGATTATGGCGCCCAGTTTGCAGTCATCTGCAAACTTGGTCAGCCACAGTCCTTCCGTGTTGGCCTGTACCTCCGAGAAATATATACCGAACAAGAGAGGTCCCAGGACTGAGCCTTGTGGGACGCCACTTGTAACTGGTTTGGAGTCTGACATGGCTCCAGCAATTCTAACCATGTGGGTTCTGTCCTTGAGCCAGTTTGCAACCCATCTAGTGACAGGAGGGGTTTATATTTAAGCTGTTGAGCTTATCTATAATGCCCGAGTGGGGAATTGTATTGAAGGCTTTTGCGAGGTCCAGGTAGGCTGTGTGGACCACCTTCCCCTCGTCAATGGCCAAAGAAATCAACCAGGTTTATGAGGCAGGATCTGCCCTTAACAAAGCTGAACTGGGTAGGATCCAGTGTCTGTAGGTCCCCAATATCTTTATTTATGAGGTCCATGATGATCCTTTCCATAGCTTTGCAGACCAAGCTAGTCAGGCTTATGGGGCGATAGTTTCCAGGATCCGTTGAGGCACCACTTTTGTGGAGAGGGACCACTGTTGCTGTATGCCACTCTTTGGGTACATATCCTGTAGTAAGGCTGAGATTGAACAGTAGTTTTATGTTTGGGTTTAGCTCTTCTTGGAGTTCATGTAGGATGCAGCCCAGGACACTGTCTGGTCCCATTGATGCTGTGTTTTTTGCTTTGGAGAGGGCAGCTCTTACCTGAGCATCTGAGATGTCAGGGGGGCAGCACTCTGCTGGGATAGATATTTGCCCGTTTGTTGGGGAGGGGGGGGGGAGAAGTTTGCGCTGTACCTGTCAGCTAGGATGTTGGCAATGTCTGTGGGTTCGGTGTATTTTTTGTCATTTTGGACTAATTCTGAGCACATCTGGGAATTCCCACCCAGGTTCCTAACATAACTAAAGAAAGCCTTGTGATTATCCTTAGTGTCCTGTGCAATTTTTCTCTCAAAGCTGGCCTTAGACGATTTTATGAGTGCCCGTAGTTTTTTGCTAATACTGATCAGAGATGCCTTCCCTGTTTTGGGATTTTGCTCTATCATGTAGTAGCTTCCTCCTTCTATTGTATAGTTTGTTCATGGCTGGGGTCCACCAGACAGGACGTCTGCCTTTGGAGGATTGGGTCTTGGTTTTATTTGGGATTGCATGATCCATGCATTCCTGAAGGTGCTCATAGAATGCGTTTATAAAGGATTCTGCGGTCTGGGCCATATTTTCCACAGGCCCGGGGGCTTTGAAGGATTCCACCTCGGTTTTGAGGAGTGTGAAATTTGTTTTAGAGAAGTTTTCACTGTGGTTTTCTGGGCAGGGGGTGGGGTCGGGATGTGAATATCCAGTGAGATTAGTTTATGGTCTGATCTTAACAGTGAGGGATACACTTCTGGTCTGGAGCATAGAGTCCCCATGTTGGTGATGATCAGGTCCAGTATGTTTTCCCCTCTTGTGGGAGTGGTAACAAGTTGTTCCATAGCATTTGAGTTTATAAATTCTAGGAACCTTTGGGCTATGGTGTTGGAGCTAGAGTAATGCTCCCAGTCTATGTTTGGGTAGTTGAAGTCGCCTAATATAATGGTGTATTGAAACACACAAACAAGTAGTCCTAGTTGAGTATAATGGAAAACATCGAAAACAGTCCTTCTTTATATATAATCAGGTTGTTTGGAGCAAGAGAGTAGTTACAGAGGGAGGATCTGCTAAGATCAATAAAAGCATTAAAATCATTCCTTTAGTCAAGTCCCCCTTCCCCTTAACACCATAGTGTAAACAGAGACTGTGCTACCTAAAACTCAAACTGAAAAGTAGAGAAATGTTCTATGACCAGTTTATTAACACTTTGTATAGGCTAACCAACTAATCCAAAACGTCATTAATTAAGAAACTAAAAAATGACTGACTGATTAAAAAAAAAGATCAACCTCTAGGCATCTACCAGAATAAATATTAATAAATATACAACTTTTAAGTTTTAGGTAGCACAGTCTCGGTTTACACTATGGTTTTAAAGAGGAAAGGAGACCTGGCTAAAGGAATGAGTATATTTTTTCTGAGACTTTGAGGGATACCACAGATTTCTCTTTTTGCAAATTAAGGGATTCCATTCCAGATACTATTAGATCTATATCTAAAATAAATTTATTTACATCCTGACTAAAAGAAAATGTCACCAATCTATGGCTCTGTATGTGTGTACAGCAGGCTACTCCCCTTACTTCCTCTACCTCAACTTCATATCACTTGTCTTAAATCTACCTCTAACCATCCCGTTATACTATGCAGTCTGGCACCTCTCTTTATGCTCTCTTCCTTTCTTCTGTTTTATTCCTATTATTTATAACACCTATCCTTATCTCATTCTTATCACTTCACTCATTTCATTCTCCTACTGTCCTATTCAACATTCTCCCCCTCTTCCATTGTCCCTCATTTTAGCTTGCCTTTGCTCTGATATTTATTTCAGCACTATACAAAATTTCTTGCTCACTTTTTCTTCCCTTGTATTGTCATCCTACATCTTACCATCTTCTATTACTCTGAATGTCCTACATTGGTACAAATAACTATTACCTTATATATTTTCCTTCAGTTATCTTTCACTGTGTTCTGTATGCCAATGATATGATACTCCCTGCAGTCCTTTCATGATGTTTTCCAAAATGTGATACAAGTTACAATACATTGTAGTCACAACTGGTATGCAATTTGTCATCATCTGTCTCTGTAACTACAACTGTCTTGTTCTTATAACTATCTACATATTTTATTTTTTGTTTATATTTTTGTACTTTGTCATATTTTATATTATTCATCATTATCTGTGGAACTTTTCTGCTGGACCTTCACTGAAAATAGGTACTTTATGCCTGTCTGAACTTTCCTAGTAAACAATTGTCAATAAAATAAAATAAATAAATTATCTGTATTTTAGTGCAGTAAAAATAGCTAAAGAGAAATGGGTTTAAAACAAATTTTAGTAAATGCAACTGTGTTGCTTTTGGGCCCTTGAAAATCAATTATGACATCTTATTAGGCAACACTTTTATTGGAAGTGTTTCATATCTACTTCAATGCTTCAGTGGTCAAATTTAAATCTCTGACAGTATATGACTATATTTTTGGAAGTTTTCAATCTAGATTTTCTAGTTTACTTATTAAATTATTTGTAAACCATGTCAGGCCAATACATGAGTCAAATTTTATTTTTTGTTCCTATTCTAAGCACAATTAAATTTACCCCCAGAGAGTGCAATTGAAAATTACTAGACACCTATTTGATGTTCAAGATCTTAAGTATTCTGACACACTTTAATATTTGGGCTTATTTCCATTCATCATTTTATTAGGCAAAGATTCTGCTCTGAGTTCAAAGCTTTACAAACTCTGGAGTTAATGTTTCAAGGTTAGAAAACATCCCATGCTGTAATATCATTATGAGATGCATGTAGAACTTTAATATGCTTCAAATTCACTTTTCACAAAATTGTTTTTTTATGGAACAAATTCCATTTAATAGAAGTAACCACTCCAACTCTATAAAAACTTTTAAGACATCACTAAATTCTTGGGATGGCTATTTTGTATACTTTGCTAATGTGGCATCTGTTTTGTGACATAGCCTGATCACAATCCTACCTTAAGCTATGGACAGTAAACTATTAAGTCTTAGCATTTAAAAGCAGATGACATAAAAATAAGACTGTAATCAGTGGAAACCTACCTAACAATGTTTCGGTGAGAAATGTGCCTAATCTGTGTTGTAGAAGGAAACTTTGATGAAGAAAAGTGTTAGCAACAATGAAAACTAAGACATTTGAGACAGAACAGTAAGACCTGCTAGTTGTGCTGATGAGATTCTTTAACTCAATATTGGATTCCCCTGTCGAAGCACTGTGACCCATGAATATTAATTGAAATAGCCTTTCCATTCTGTTATAGCATCTAACTATTACTTGCAACTCCTCTTCAACTTATTTGTGTCTTCTATTCTAGTAACACGTCTTATTACTGAATGATATGTTCTTGAATTTCTCATATAGTTTTATGCACACTGATTATACTCATGATCACGATTTATTTTCTTTGTCTGATAATGTTGCAGAAAGCAGATTATACACAACTAAGCAATAATGACTTAGATAGTAAGTTAAGAAAGTCTGTAATTAGGGTAATAATGATCTGTTTTGGTAACTTTCAGTGAATAGCTGATCCTGCTACAAGCTGAGGTAGAAACTCTGTAATAGGAAGGTTGAAGTCAGGCATCTATATATTAAGCATCTCTCATGCAGATATGTCAATTTCCTCTGTATTTTCTAAATTATATAATTTTGTGGACTAAGGGATATATTTTCATGCCTGTATTATCATCCACATTAGTACTATAATAATTCTCCCTCTATCATCCAAATTCATACTTTCTTCTTCTCTTTGCTGTTCCCATTAGAGATCACCACAGCAGATCATCTGTTTTCATTTTTTTCTTGTCCTCTGCATCTTGCTCAGTCACAACAACCACCTAGATGTCCCCTCTCACCACACCCATAAGCCTTATCTTAGGCCTTCCTCTTTTCCTCTTAACCGACAGTTCCAGCCTTAGTATCCTTCTCCCAATATACCCACATTCCCTACTCAGCACATGTCCAAAACAATGTAATCTCACCTCTTTGGCTTTGTATCCAAACCGACCAATGCAAGTATATAAACTTATCCACCTTCACCAGCTGTACTCCCTGCATCCTCACTATTCCTCTATCCTCCCTCTCATTCACACATATATATTCTGTCTTAGTCCTGCTGAACTTCATTCCTCTCCTCTCTAGAGTATATCTCCACCTCTCCAGGGTCTCCTCAACTTGTTCCCTACTCTCACTACAGATCACAATATCATTCGCAGACATCATAGTCCACGAGGACTTCTGTCTGATCTCATCTTTCAACCTGTCCATCACCATTGCAAATAAGAAAGGGCTCACAGCTGATCCTTGATGTAATCCCACCTCCACCTTGAACACACTCTTGCAGCAGACCTCACCACTGTCACACTACTCTTGTACATATCCTGTACCACTCTTACATACTTCTTTGCCACTCCCAACTTCCTCATACAATACCACAAATCCTCTCTAGACATCCTGTTATATGCTTTCTCTAAGTCCAGAAAGACACAATGCAACTCCTTCTGACCTTCTCTAAACTTCTCCATCAACACCATCAGAGCAAGAATCACATCTGTAATGCCCTTTACTGGCATGAAACCATACTGTTGCTCACTAATCATCACCTCCCTTCTTAACCTAGTTTACAATACTCTTTCCCATAACTTCATGCTGTGACTGATCAATTGTATCCCACTTTAGTTACTACAGCCATTTTTAAAAATTGGTACAAAAACACTTCTTCTCCACTCCTCAGACATCTTCTTACTTTCCAAGATTTCATTAAACAATCTGGTTAGAAACTCCACTGCCATCTCTCCTAAACAACTCATTGCTTCCACAGGTATGTCATCTGGACCATCAACCTCTCCATTCTTCATCCTCTTCATAGCTATCCTTACTTCCTCCTTGCTTATCCATTGCACTTCTTGATTCACTATTCCCACATCATCCAACCTTCTCCCTTTCTCATTGTCTTCATTCATCGCCCCCTCAAAGTACTTTTTCCATCTGCTCAGCACACTCTCCTCACTTGTAAGTAAGTTTCCCTCATTTTCCTTTATCACCCTAATCTGCTGCACATCTTTCCCAGCTCAATTTCTCTGCTAGCCATTTGGTACAGGTTTTTTCATCCTCCGTTATGTCTGACCTTTCATAGAAGTCACCACATGCCTTATCTTTAGAATTTGCCACCTTTCTCTTCACCATACGCCTCATCTCCTTATACCCCTGTCTACTTTCTTCATCTCTCTGCCTATCCCATGTTTTCTTCACCAGCCTCTTTCTTGGTATACTCTCCTGTGCTTCCTCATTCCACTACCTGGTCTCCTTGTTCTCCTTCCTCTGTCCAGATGTCAAAACAAGCACCTTTCTAGATGTCTCCCTTACTAACTCTGCTGTAGTTACCCAGCTATTCGGTAAGTATTCACTACCACCAAATAATACCTGTCTTAACTCTTCCCTGAACTCCACCTCACAATCATCATTTTTCAGCTTCCACCATTTGATCCTTGGCACTGCCCTCACTCTCCTCTTCTTCTTCTTGATCACCAAAGTCATCCTACAGACCAGAACATGAAAATGTTATCAAAAGTTTTATCAAAATGCAAATTAAAGGTCATGCTTCTAAACATTAGGAGTTTAAACATGAAACAGAACTCATTGCAAGCATTCTTAACCCTGGAAGATGCTGATGTTTGTGCAGTCACAGAAAGCTGGTTCAAAGATGATGGGAGCACACCAGCCATACCAGGTTATTCATCCTATCATACATTCAGACCCCAAAGCAAGCAAAAGGAAGTGGAATTGCAATATATATTAAATACATATTAAAGACATACACATCTCCAGGCTGGTCAAACAGTATGATGCACAGGAGACAGTCCAATGCAGTTAATCATTAACATGACCCCTATTCAAATCATAGCTAGCCACAAGCTCCCAACTTTTACTCAAGATGCCCACTCCACCTATCTGGACCTCTTCATATCTATCAATATTCAATCCTTTACCCTGATACTGGGAAACTTTAACTAACCACCCACTGACTGGAAGAACTGCTCATGCCAAAACACAAATGCCTAGAGATTCCTTGATTTCATTAATGCAAATGCCTTGGGTCGACACCCTCACAAGAGGTGATAATATATTGGACTTGGTATCGTCCCAGATGAGTAACCACTGCGGCATCCCTACAGTGTCATCTTGCTGGTAAGGTCCGATAACAAAGTGGTCACTTTCGAATCACCATCTCTCTTGACCCCCCCCCCCCTCCCAGCTATTGTCAAACAAAAAAAATTCACCAAAGCTAAATACACCCTCCTGAGAGAAGGTATAAACAGCTTCACAGCCCCCTCCCCCTCCATAGGAATTGGCGCTTATGTCCAAACCTACACCAAAGTACTGTACAAGCATTTATATAGCTGCATGGAATCAGGAATACCAGACAGGACAAAATCATCCTCTTCAAGGAAGAGTAAACCTGTCTTGTGGATATCTGCAATAAATAAACTCTATAATAAAAGGAAAAAAAATGCTGTCCAGGATCAAGAAGGAGCAGATGCCTAATCGGAAGCAATCTTGGCTTAGCCTGAACAAGCAAATAAGAGGAATAGTGAAATCCTCCAAAGCAAACTTCGAGTCCAAACTGGCTACATCTACTAAAGACAGTTGTAAGCCCTTCTTCACATATGTCCACAATCTCAAAGGAAGCATTCCGGTCTGCTCAGAACTGGTGATCAAAGACACCACATACATAAATGCTGTACATATAGCCAACCTTCTGGCAGACAGTTTCAATGAAAACTTCACCCCTCTGTCCCCTTCATCAGTAAATCTGGACAGCCCCAGCACCGGGTGCTGACTTGTAGGGACATGGACAAAATTCTTGGTTAGGCTTGTAAGGGGCTCAGGGCCAATAGCTTAGTAACTTCCTAAGATCCTATGATCTGGTTATGTTATACTTTCTCTATCCTATGCCTTTCAATTCTAATAGCCAAGAGGTTAAGATGGATAGACAGCATACTTGAATTAATGACTAGAAATGTTCAAGAACTTAGTGAAGCAGTGCTTGTCAGACAGAGCTGGCATGCTAAAGTTTTTGATAAAAACTAAGAACCAAGGCACAAATCCACAAGCAAAAACAATAAACACCAGGTCTAATGAAGACAAGGTAGATGTGGCTGAATAGAAAAACTCAGTTTAATAATCATAAAAACAACAAACAGGATTAAGCGATTTTGTCTGACAACATACACAGACTTCTTCAGAATCAATACTACATCAGAAAAAATTCTTTAAAAGTCCAATAAAAGTTGCAATTAAGTAATGGAAATGTGATTAAAAAGTGTAAAACAAAAATTAAATTGAAATAAGTGTTAAAACACAATAGGACTAAAGTCTCAAAACACTCCCAATAGATAGGTGATAATTCAAACTTGGTAGAACAATGGCATTTAACTTTAGCTGCCAGTGTAATTCTCATTTTTCTAAAAATTCTTCTCACAGTCCACTCCTAGGGTTCCTCAAAATTTGTTCCAACCCCAAAAATAAAAAAATGGTGCTCAGGATGTTTTGCAGTCCCCCGGATTCACTATCTCTCCATGCAAGACTAGCTTTGTCCTGCACGGAAGCGGTCGTTTAGGAGCAGGATGGCAGCATGCCATGCATATTAATGAAGGTGCACTGCCTGGGCTCCTAAACTTACACGGAGCATGTACAAGTGCAGGGGGTGTGTGTCTGAGAGCAGAACTCTCAGAATATACACACCCCTGCAATGAAGAACAGCAGAGTATGAATAAGAATGAGCGAGACTGCTCATAGATGTTTGCATACCCCCCAGCAACATCCCCCCACATTTACAAGAGCAATAGCTAAACATAAAATATAAAGAATATTTTTTTTTTATGAAAAAGATTAAATTTAACCTTAGGTGTGCTGGTTTGCCCATTTCTTAGCTACGTTAATGCAGCTTAAATAGCACAAGAAGATAAAAAGCAAGATATATGCAAATGAAGCAGTAAAGCAATAGCGTAGTGGGAAGAGCATTTGCCTTACAAGCAGTCATCCCCGATTCGAGTCCCACTCCAGTACAATCCATTTTCCATGTCAAATCACTGTATGATCAATTTATTTTGTTGCATAACCTAGAATTACATATATTTATAGCATATATTTGTGAACTGGAGTACTGCATTAAATGCAGATGTGAGGTGTCAGTGTCATAATGTTGCAAAGTCCACATAATCACAAGTGCCCCATACAGTATATGTACACAGGAATCAGGGATACAAATGGAAGGTACAGTGTGTAATGAATGATAACTCCATACAGTTTCTAAATCCACCACATTCCCAAGAACCATGAGACATTACTGTCTAAATTAGTGTGGTGCTAAGGGAGCAAGCACTAGTAAGCAAGTGTAAGATCTATTAAGCAGTAGTAAGCAGGAGTAAGCATATTTAAGCAGTAGTAAGCGAGTTTAAGCCTGTTTGCATGGGGACAAACAATACACACACAGGTTAAGCAATATTGAAGCTAACTCTCTGTAAGCATATTTAGCAGAAGGTTAGCATTGTTTGCCCTTGCACAAACCCGCGAAAACCTGCTTACAATTGCTTAAAAGTGCCTTAATCACTCTGTATGCAACAGTCGCTGACTTGGCCAGAAACAAAATAAATAGCCTTTGTAGGTCAGGAATCCAGGACCCTGTACACTATAGTCACAGTAGTTAACCACTAAGCCATCACAGCAGTACATCAAACAGATACTCACTATAGGAAGGACCCCATACAGTGTACATACACATGAATCATGGATACCAGACACATATATAACATGTAATGAATAATAAATCAATGCCAAAAAGCAAATATAATGCAACTTAAATATTAAGCAACGCTAAGCATTGCAAAGCCCAGCTTAGTAGGTGTAAGCAATGTGTAGGCCAGCTAACTCAGTCTGCCCATTGGTATACCCCTTTAAGCAAAGCCAACTGTAGGTAAGCAGGTTTTCCCATAGAGTAGCATTTTCAAAACCATCCAGTCATGGCAAAGTGCGGGAAATCGGCCCTATTTAAACCCAACAGGTGGGGATACATCTCATAACTGGTTGTAGCTTTCCCTTGTAGGCAATATGTCTGGAATGGGAGAGGGTGTGCACTTTCGGGCGCAGCGCTGGGGCATCCAGTAGTCCAGAGTCATGGTAGGATTCCTTGTGAAAGACCATGACTAGAGACTGCTGCAGGGCCAGTACTAGGGTTCCCAATATAAAGCGGAAGCCTGGGACTGTCTTTCCCATGACCTCACCAGTGCCACTGGTATTCACCGAACTGGTGAGCAGGTCAGGCATCACTATGGGGACCTGAAGTAGCAAAAGTGGGATCTCTTGGATCAGTGGATCCAAGAGGCTAGGAGGACAGGGGAGGTCCCAGCCATGTGTAAGTATCAGTTCACTACCTGTTTAATAATTGCCAGGTCATATATATTATGGATAGGTATGGCTAAATATTCCTCTTATGCCCTTCACAATGGCGAGTGAGCGGGCTACAAACCAGGAGGCCCATGAATGTTACTTGGAGTGTTTGCAACGCGAGGTAGGTTAGTAATACTCTTGCATGTACTATCATAGGAAATAAATCTAAAAGTAGTAGGAATTTAATTGCCTGTATAAAACCCGTACTGTTAAAGGCATGTACTGCATATACCAGAGAATATGGCAGGAAGACTCTCATACAGGTTCTATGTAAATAAAAGCATAATAGCCTGACAATAAAGGACTAACTGCTGGACTGCATGTGTTTACTCTGGTATCATATGGTAATGTAGAGTTGCAATCTCTTAATAGTACTATTGTATTAAGCACTCTTACTCACACTGTGCTACATAAATAAAATGTGTAGGAATGTCTGTATATGACTGGTGTAATCACAAGAGGTCATATAGTACAACTGAGGTAGACATAGACAGAAAGCAGTGCAAAGACAGACAACAAAATCCAAATAGCACACTCAACTGAGTCGTGAACTGTTGTACTTTTAGGACACACAGCCATGGCCTGATTCCTGGGAGTGGTGGTAGGCTGTATAGAGTATCATATCTACAAATGTACAGCTATGTCCTGAATGTCCATTAAATCGACCCTTATCTGCTGCCTGTCACCCTGTCCCCCTGGGAAATAAGTGGGATGATCCCAGACATTTAGGCAGCAAACAAGAAATACAACTGATTGTCAGATCTCTATGAGAAGAAACCTGTCACTCTAGCAACTCCCCAAAATGTTATGAGAGTAATAAGCCAAGTATGTCCCATTTACACCCCCATCTTGTCAAGCTGTGACCAGAGTGTGTACAATAACAGAGTGAGATGTATGTGTATAATACTAATGTGGAATCTGGTAATTTGTGTGGCAACATTCAGGTAGTGCTAACAAACATTGCTCCCACAGATCTGTCAGATATGAACAGTGTACCTAGAAATAAAAGATTGATATCCTGTACTGGTACTGTGTAGTCTGTTATTGTATGGCATTGTTAGTGTTGCAGTTGCTATGAATAATAACGTTCCACTCATCACTGTCACCCACACCATGCTACATCATATAACTGTCTAGTAAATCCTGTATAAGAGTGTTGTAATTCACTAAAGGTTTAAGAGGGCTATAGTCAAACTATGTCCCGGTTCGCCTACATGTAGTCAAGACCTGCCCAGAGTCTGTGCAAAAAGAGATGGACAGGTATGTGCATAACATCAATCTGGAATCTGGGAGTATGTGTAGAAACAGTGTTAACAAACAATTCCTCCACAGGTATACAAGGTAAGATGTGTATACTGCTGGTAAAACCAGTTCATGTATATAGTTGTCGACAGCCATACCACTGTCCAAAGTAAGGCAATAGAGTAATATACTAGTACTTGTAAGGTACAGATAGCAGCACTGACTAGGAAAGTAATGTGAACTACAGGAATGTACTAGTTGTTAATTGATATCTTTTTCTCCCCCTACCATATCTGCAACAATAAACTAAATACCCAACTCAACTGGTATGTGCTGACTTAACTCTAATGTTGGGACATATGTCCTATTGTTTGATGATTATTTAAATCTGTTTCTATGCATGTGCTATGTTGAAATAATCCCACATTGGTGGCATGGTGCCATCAATGTACCTGCATGCTGTTGTAGTTACCACTGTGGTCTTATATATGCATGTGTTCTGTTTGTTATGCAACTGTTCCATATCTGGTGTTTGGGTTAATGGGAATATCTATGCAT
The DNA here is from genome assembly GCF_019279795.1 of Protopterus annectens. NCBI lineage: Eukaryota > Metazoa > Chordata > Ceratodontiformes > Protopteridae > Protopterus > Protopterus annectens. The sequence continues at coordinate 184,920,073 of NC_056736.1, read as the reverse complement.
GTTGTTATACCTAATCCTGGAATGTGTTGACTATTACTAACTCACATATGTTGATAAAACATAAACACCATAGCATGTATGGGAATGTGGGTTCCAGTGGACCCACCTGTCCTACCTCATCTGGTCATGGCACCAGGCGGCAGAACATCTAGCGCCCATCCTGGGACATCCTTGTCCACTGGTCTTGCACCATCTTCAGTTGGAACCACCTCAGGGGATGGGGCTCACCCTCCCTGGGTGCGGGCGCAGGCAGACACTGTCACCTGTCGCTAGATCCAAAGCATGGTGCATAGCAAGCTCCATAGGAAGTTTGGAGATTTTCTACGCCAACTTAATGGCCATGTGTCGTGACTAGAGGGACAGCCTGGATCTCCGACTCAGCCCTCAGCACAGCTACCTTCAGGGCTGTGAAGGTGCAATGGTGACTGCCCATGGGTGGGGACCTCAGTCCCACTTTTCCACTAGGGGGTTCATAGACTTGCAATTTCCAAACACCCCTCCCCATCAAGGTGTTTACCCCCAAATATGTCATATACCACCCCTGTATGCATCTTGTTTGTCTTGTCTGTTAACCTACCCAACCTACCTCCACAAATATACCTACTATCCCTCCCCAACATCCCACTCTCACCTGAAAAATAAGGGCAATCTGTTCCCAAAAAAAATCTCGCCCCATACATAGCTATCCATTCCGGACATGTCCACTGGACACGTAATATGGTCTAATTGGCTTAACAACATATTATTGTTGCCCTCACCCTTCGCTCAGGGGTATGAATGTCCAAATCTATCTCCAAATTCAGTGTATATGCAAAGCTGTTGCTGTAGATGAAATCGGCAGCTATGGACCTTCCCTACACCCTTCCTGCACATCTCTAGCTATTTCCCCTACTGTCTTTCTGTCTTAGTGCCCCTTTTTCACCACTTTCCTATAAACCCTTTTTCATTTCTTTTTAAAAAATTAGCGCAGGGGTAAGCAGGATTAAGCACTTTTAAGCAGCAGTAAGTGGATTTAAGCCTGCTTGCATGGGGGTAACCAATGCCTACACATGTTAAGCAATTGAGAAGCTAACCTAGTATAATAAACTGTAACCGGAATTTAGCAGTGCTTACCTCCACGCAAACCAGCGCAAACCTGCTTACAACTGCTTAAAAGTGCCTTAATCACTCTGTATCCAATGGCCCTTGTTCATCCCAGCAACAAAATAAACAGCCTCTTCAAGGCTCAAACCCACAGGATTCTGCACACCATAGCCAAAGTGATTTACCACTAAGCCACATCAGATATACATAACCCTGATGTTTTCACAAACATATCATCCAGCACAGTCATTCAACAGTACAGGAAATTTATTTATACATGTAGATGTATGCGTGTGTGTGCATATATATATATATATATATATATATATATATATATATATATTTATATGTAAATAGATATATACATGTATATATATATATATATATATATATATATATATATATATATATATCTACATACATATATACATATGCATACAGCTATAGATATATATGGCTACATATATATGTCTCTCTCTCCATATATATGTATATATATGTATGTATGTATGTATATACAGATATATCTCTATAGATATTAAAGATAGCATAAATACGTAAATGACCACAGGCACCATTAATGGGGGTGAGGGGGCTCAAGCAACATACGTCTTGTATGTATTGATACCCCCCTGCCACGGCCAAATAGGTCTACCTTCCAATACAATACCAACTGTTGCAAGTCCCATAACCAGGACCTGACACAACATGGGCACAAGATGTTAACAGTAATCCATCCCGCCTGTATGATATCAAGCTGGTATCAATAACATATCATGCAGTACAGTCTGACTACTATAAGGAATGTACAATATGGAAGCAATACACATTCCTAAGATACATATACACAGACACATATATGCAGATTCATATATATATATATATATATATATATATATATATATATATATATACATATATATTGATATATATATGTATATATATATATATATATATATATATATATATATATATATATATGTAACTACACATATACACACATAGATATGTATAGGAAGATACATATTTAGAGGGTGCACACCATATGGAACAGCCAGTATGCCTACAGTTGCCACCTTACCAAATGGACACTGTATGAGACACCCATACAAAAGACAATTGTTGCCTGCAGCATATACCCACAGAGAGGTCAAAGCATATAACACCACACACAGGTTTGCATACATGAGAAATCTTTATTTGTGTACTATTACAGTTGTATATGCCATGTCATATAGCTGTTTAGACTCTGAAATATATATAAACAGACTAACGCAACTGTCAAACAGATAAATTAATACAGTATTCCAGAAAGTATTATATTTCGCTGCTGTCCAGGCCAAGGCCTTCAAGAAGTACAACACTAAAGACAGACTGGGCCACAGCATAACAATAAATCAACAGTAAGTAATGCTGATGTATAGTCCAGCAGCCTGGGAAGTATCTGTTACATAACAAGGCATGACTGAAACTATCACAATCACACTGGAAGAACAGTCTGTATGACAGGAAGCAGTAGGCCTGCATTTAACCAAGAGGAATTGTATGGTAATGTACATCCAGATACCTTAAGGCAGCTTACCCCTGATACCACTCACCTGTTGAAACAGCGTAGGTTAGTTATGGTGCATCCCCCTTCCCATAGACTGACATACAGGGCCATATACCACTGTTACATACACTGGCCTCTGGTCTGCCTAAGGGCACGCATGCATTGTGCAGATGAAGCCCATACATATATGGACCCAGCCCCACAATATGTGTGGAGGCCACAACAGCAGTGGAATGGTGGCAGGAATGGCAGCATGACATACTCACAGGCCACTACATAGCAACCCATGACAGCATGTCATATGGACAAAGCCTGGTATGTAGGTGGAGGACAGAGGCTGCAACATAGGCCCATATGTGAAATAGTGTTGCCATACACTAAGTAAGTCATTGATGTTTCAGGATAGTCAGCAACATACCCTTAGTCAGGAATATGAAGTCAGAAACACAAATGGATGTAGCCATGTACTGACAGCACTCAACACACACACAACTAGTGATATATCTGACACAAGACCTCTGTGGTGGACAGGCAAAATATAACATGCACACCTCTGGCCATCAAGTGGATAGGCACACAATTGAGAGCTATGCAGACAGACTGCAGCCCGTGTTAAACTAGTATGTACACAAAAAACATGTGTCACTGGTGCTATACAATGCATACAACAACAGTACTCACACTCTGCTTGTAGTTCTGGAACCTCATACAAATATGTATCTGACCTGAGTGTGCAAGTTATCTTGCAAGAGGTATTGCTACCTGCTACCTGTAACACTGCTGTCCGCACACAGGAAGGATGCCCACCATACAGGAAAGGTAAAGGGACAATGTCCACATGATGTAGGGATTTATAGTAGTGGGTTGGCAAAACAGAGATAATTGGAAGTACTACACAGCATGCTGCACACAGGTAGGAAGTGGAGGACACTGACTGGTGCAGAGGCCATCACCTGATCATGTGCATTACCAACAAAAGCCATGCTGCAATTTATTCCAAGCAGCTCAATCCATTTACTGGAGAGAGAGAGGGAGAGAGAGAGAGACAGAGACATAGAAAGAGAAAGAGAAAACAAACAGAAAATAAAAACCAGATCCAGAACCACAACAACACCAAAAAAGAAAACTAAGGAAGCAGGCTAAAGAGTGGAAAAAAAACCCTCCTACAAGGACACCATCCACAACAGACCTCATCCCCACAACAGGTATGTGAAATATATATGCATGTAATTGACTGTAGTACG